>NW_004798477.1:153188-155358 GCF_000002075.1 Aplysia californica | reverse complement strand
CACCTGTAGAATTGTTCACACTAACTGTGACATTTGCTACACCTGTAGAATTGTTCACACTAACTGTGACATTTGCTACACCTGTAGAATTGTTCACACTGTGACATTTGCTACACCTGTAGAATTGTTCACACTAACTGTGACATTTGCTACACCTGTAGAATTGTTCACACTAACTGTGACATTTGCTACACCTGTAGAATTGTTCACACTGTGACATTTGCTACACCTGTAGAATTGTTCACACTGTGATATTTGCTACACCTGTAGAATTGTTCACACGAATTGTGACATTTGCTACACCTGTAGAATTGTTCACACGAATTGTGACATTTGCTATACCTGTAGAATTGTTCACACGAACTGTGACATTTGCTACACCTGTTTTGTTGTTTACAATAATGTTGAGTGGACCTGACTTTTTTTTTCTTTTGTAAAGTCTTTAAGAAATGTAGGAAACGATTCAAACTAAACGAAAATGTATAAATGCAGGAAGAAAAGATTCAAACAGGAGCTGCTATCGATCTCCAAAGTAGAAAGCAATGTTGTTGTTTTTAAATCTGTGACTTTTTCCACCCAGCTGTGTCCAATATCAGGTGAAAATATTGGTTTTGGATACATCAGCATAGTATCAGTACCGTTTGCTGGATTCGTTCTATGAATACAATCTTCTACTGCTACCCTCTTTTGGGCAGATTTTAAATTTGGTCCTGTTTTAGTTCATTTCTTTTATCCTGAAAGATACACAAACGCTTGATTAATGACTTTTCGGTCGATTTTCAGATTGAAGTATGTTTTATTTCAGTTGTATTGAAACAAGTAACATGATACTATTTTTTGCCCGTTCCAATTGGGCAGTGCAAAAGAAAAGGCAGTGCGAATGTGAGGAAAAGAGTATTTGTTGCTGTTTTGAGTTCGAGCCCTTTTATGACTCCCACAGAGCACGGCTTATGTAATGTACGCCTTGACTAAACTCTTACCCACACATGCAATAGATCAATCGTAGGGGTCACTGGTCAGTCAAACAAGTGGTTCGAATTGTATGCGAAAACACATGACCATCAAAGGCTTGACCAAAGGTTAGGCACATAATATCTCTAAAAGTTGATTGACAAAAGGTGGAGTCCATTAGTGGAGTTTGACCCATTCTGTTTCGAGGAAAGTTTGTTTTTTGTTGTTGTTGTTTTTGTTGTTGTTGTTTTTGTTGTTGTTGTTTTTTGTTGTTGTTGTTTTTTCCATGAATCTTTTATTTACATCGTAAGGCAACACACGTTCAAAAATTTAGAACAAAAAAATCAATCCCGCATGCATTGATAGCAAACATCTTACACAAATGCGCATATTCTAAAAATACACGTTGTTTTTTTCTCGAAATCTTTCCAATGGTAGTTAGCTAACTTTCTGTGTAATCCGCGCAAAGACTCGGCCGACGCACACTCCCAACCACTTCTGGTAAATGAGAACAGTTGGTTAGTGTTTGAGCGCTTCACCCACTGCTCCGTGATACAGGCTCTGCTAGGGCAGAAAAAGCTGTAAAGCAATATTAAATTTGCATTTATTTGCAAGTCGTTGGTAACTGTAAGGACAGTAAGGGCGGACGACACGACAAAACGGACAACGATGTGTCATTTGTAGATGTAGATCAAGCAAAACCAAGAAAGGGGTCAAATAGACCACGATCGTTTTGCCATGACAGACACCGGCGGCCTTACCCTAGGCTACTAATACTATACTCTGGCACAGCACTCCAAATAGAACACGATCGTTCTGCCATGACAGACACCGGCGGCCTTACCCTAGGCTACTAATACTATACTCTGACACAGCACTCCAAATAGAACACAATCGTTTTGCCATGACACTGGTGACACCGGCGGCTTTACCCTAGACCAAACTTTTGTCCCTGCTCATCTTGTCATTCCAGCTTATCATAGTAAAATTCTGAGATTCCAGCGTAATGATGATCTGAACAGATGTTATCTAACAAAAAAAAAGGTCATTAGATTGTAGCTGCAGGCCAACATTCTGAAGGCTCCCGCTGCCTAAGGATGATCTGAAAATATATCTTTGAAAAAATGGAGGTACCCTATACTGTGACTAGAAAGGGTTTGTGTGTGGTGGGGGTGAACTGTATGGATGGTGGGTGGGTGGGGTATGGGAGAGGTGGGGG
>NW_004798477.1:149663-152330 GCF_000002075.1 Aplysia californica | reverse complement strand
TGTCCTCAGCATACACCATTCTATGTCCTAGCACGTGTCCTCAGCATACACCATTCTATGTCCTAGCACGTGTCCTCAGCATACACCATTCTATGTCCTAGCACGTGTCCTCAGCATGCACCATTCTATGTCCTAGCACGTGTCCTCAGCATACACCATTCTATCTGTCCTAGCACGTGTCCTCATCATACACCATTCTACTATCTGTCCTAGCACGTGTCCTCATCATACACCATTCTATCTGTCCTAGCACGTGTCCTCAGCATACATCATTCTACTATCTGTCCTAGCACGTGTCCTCAGCATACATCATTCTATCTGTCCTAGCACGTGTCCTCAGCATACACCACCTGTTCTACCATATGTCCTACCATGTCCTAAGCGTGGGTGGTTGGCGGGTGCTCTGGTGTGGTTTGCTTCTTCTTTCTTATCAAACATATATTATTATCGTCCTTATCTCCCCTTCTTCTTTTTTATGTTTGTTACTCTCTTGTAACACGTCTAATCTTCTGGCGCTCATATGACCTTATACAGTTGCGAGCGCCGTAAAACCTCTACTAAAACTAAAGCATGTCCTAAGCATACATAATTCTGTCTTACTTAACTACATGTGCCACCATATTATGTCTTACCATAATATGTTCTACCATATGTCCTCTCATCTATCCTCAGCTCCGGGCCTGTTCAAGCTTCACGGAAGTCGCAGACGAGATCTGACCTTGGTCTGAAGTCACAGACAGAAATGTTGACCTTGAGTTGACCTCCCAGACTGAGAGCTGACCTTGAGCTGACCTCACAGACTGAGAGCTGACCTTGACCTGCTGGCAGACGTCATGAGGCAGCCACGCCACGCCCACATCACGGACAAAAACAAAGGCGGCTGTGCCAGTCACGTGACGACAGGTATCTTCTCTCGCCTCTCTCGGCCTGGTTTTCTCTCGTAGACAAAGTCTGACGTGATACCAAACACTACAGCCACGTATGTCGTAGACAGTGTCTGACGGGAGACCAAACACTACAGCCACGTATGTCGTAGACAGTGTCTGACGGGAGACCAAACACTACAGCCACGTATGTCGTAGACAGTGTCTGACGGGAGACCAAACACTACAGCCACGTATGTCGTAGACAAAGTCTGACGTGATACCAAACACTACAGCGAAATATGTCGTAGACAGTGTCTGACGGGAGACCAAACACTACAGCCACGTATGTCATCACGTGATATGTCTTAGCTTCTGTCTGCCGGAAGTGAACGTCTGACGTCACTGGCCCCCAGAACGTCATTTTACGCGCTATGTCAGACCCTCGAATCCACGAGCATCCATGCAGACCAGACCATCGCGAGGAGAAATCTGCTTGGTATCGGACCGGTCTTTCTAAGTGACCAGCCTTGCAGCTTTTGTGTCAATGTCTGAGGATTTCGGAGCGAGAAACTATGTCCTGTAAAAGGATGGACTCGACTTTTTCACGCGATATATGGAGCTAATACAGTTGGATTTGCTTTCTGAAATGTTCATTTGAACCGTCAAATAAGGACTGGTGCTGTAGGGCAGAGAATGCAAAGGGAAATGTGTGTGCCATTTAAACCTATATTTCAACATGGAGCACTGCGCTAATGGAGCCATCCTTTTCATGGACTGTCGCATGTAATCCCCAGATTTCATTGAATATTTCATGAAGCGGAATTCCTCCCCTGGAATCCCCTCCCTCCCCTCCCCTCCCCCACCAGCCCGCCATTGATCCGCTGTGCTCTCCAACCGTCACGCGTCGACATATTGGCTTGAGTGTCAGCGCTGTGTCACTTCACTGTGTCACTTCACGGGCAAGTACACACGTGTTCCCCGCACTGTGTTATTTCATGAACAAGTACACACGTGTTCCGCGCACTGTGTTATTTCATGAACAAGTACACACGTGTTCCGCGCACTGTGTTATTTCATGAACAAGTACACACGTGTTCCGCGCACTGTGTTATTTCATGAACAAGTACACACGTGTTCCCTGCACTGTGTTATTTCATGAACAAGTACACACGTGGCACACAGCCAGCCCGCAAGGATTAACAGTTTTCTTTAATCAATTAAACCCCCACGGCAAGCTATAGGACTGACACCTCATCCCACCCCCATCTCTCACTCCCCATCCCATTCTACTGGCCCATCCCTCATTCCGTACCCGACCCCAATCCCATCCCCAACTGACTCAATCACTCACTCATTCACTCACTCACTCACTGACAGCGAGACTGTGTGACTCTGTAACTGTGTGATTGGTGACTCGTAGACTGTATGACTGTGTGTAACTCTGATTATGTGACTGTGCCACTAGGTGTCTGTGTGACACTGTGACTCCGTGACTCCGTGACACTGTGACTGTGAGACTGCGTGACTTTGTGACTCGGAGTCTTTGTAACTGTGTGACTGTGTGACTGTAACTGTGTGACTGTAACTGTGTGACTGTGTGACTGTAACTGTGTGACTCGGTGTCTGTGTGGCTCGGTGTCTGTGTGACTCCGTGACTTTGTGACTCCGTGACAGTGTGACTGCGTGACTTTGTGACTCTGTGTCTTTGTAACTGTGTGACTGTGTGACTGTAACTGTGTGACTGTAACTGTGTGACTGTGTGACTGTAACTGTGTGACTGTGTGACTGTAACTGTGTGACT
>NW_004798477.1:141820-149100 GCF_000002075.1 Aplysia californica | reverse complement strand
TTGGTGAGTCTGTCACGTGATTCTGTCTGTCTGTTGGTGAGTCTGTCACGTGATTCTGTCTGTCTGTTGGTGAGTCTGTCACGTGATTCTGTCTGTCTGTTGGTGAGTCTGTCTGTTGGTGAGTCTGTCTGTTGGTGAGTCAATCACGTGATTATGTCTGTCCGTTGGTGAGTCTGTCACGTGATTCTGTCTGTCCGTTGGTGAGTCTGTCTGTTGGTGAGTCTGTCTGTTGGTGAGTCTGTCATTTGGTGAGTCTGTCACGTGATTCTGTCTGTCCGTTGGTGGGATAGTGCATAGAAAAACAAAACTCTGACGTCAGAGAGAAAGGTTGTTGTTGATCTAAGTGTGACTTAACAAAGAAATCTAGCGCTAAAACCTAACACACAAACCTTACTGACAAACCTAACCACTGAAATGATCAGGCCTCCTCAGCGTGCTCGTAGTCCGGAAAGGTGGAGGCGAGTTAAAAACGAGGTCGCTGCAGTAGCCTACGCGAGACAATAGGACGGCAGCGCAACCAGATCACCGAAAGGGAAATCAAATAAGACTGTGCTTATTATACAACTACAAATAGTATCTTAATTGGATTTATGATAACTAGATTTCTAGATCTAGACTCTAGGTCTAGGCTAGTCTCATTTCTCGTTCTAGGAGCGGTAAAAGAGCTTCACTTCCCATTGGCAATGGGCACAGGAAATAATGAGAGAAAGAAGAAGAAGAAAGATAACATTTTATAGCACATATCAATGGAAAACACAATCCATGCTCTATGCGCTAAAAATATACTGATTCATTTTGCAAGCATGCAATAATTTATAGGTCTAACAGCAGAAACATTGCCAAGTATGGGTGACGCACACCTACATGTAAGCTTGTGTACACACAGAGAGACATAGATAGACACATGCGTTCACAAACATAACAGTGTAAATATTGTAAAAAAAAAGGTTTAACTTACATTGTTTATGAAGACAGCTTTAGGACTTTCTCAACTTTCTGTATAGAATGGTGGATTGGGTATCTTGCAGAAATTGTTTAGCAAAATGTTGCTCATGACAAAGCAGTTGTTTGGTCTCATCTCAAAACCACAATACTGTGAGATGTCCATAAACATTTCCCTCAAAGAATTTCTGCATACCTTGCCACACACTGACAGAAAGGCTAGGTACATTGTATAGATGTAGCAACAGATGGTCCACTGACATGCTGGGTCTCCTCTACTCAAAAAAGATGTAGACTCTAAACTCCTCATACTTTTCAAAGTAATTACAAACTATCCTCCTATTTGCAACGCCGCGTTTTGAATAGCCCCCGTGCTATTTGAAACGCCAGTACTAGACATCTAGACCTAGTAGTAGCCATCGTTTCTACATAATAATTCATGTACATGTATCGTAGTTCTGCCTGAATTGTATAATTTTCTCAGTTTCTTGATAAACCTCCTAGGATTTGACTCCATTTGTTATGACGTTGTCTTATTCCGATCAAAAGTGGGTAGGTCTAGATCTAGAATAGATCTAACAATTGTTTCTGACATTGTTTGCACAAAAGCAGACCAGATTTCTAGACGTAGACTATCTAGAATCTAGATCGAGTCTTGTTCATCTCTAATAATCATTATCATTCGAGTTTGAGCAAGTAAGTCGAAAGACGCTTGGATAACAATAACAAGACGGTGCAGCTCGGTATAAGTCGTATTTCCTGTCCGCAGTGTCGTCATACCATAGATCTACCTAAACATAGGTTCGGTAAGTTAGGTGGAGAGAACGTACAAGCAGCAGCTGTCTACGTTCTCGAAGTCTAATGTTCAGTGCTTCAAAGGGTGGCATCGAATCCCGGTCCCGGAAGGGGTTTTTTTTTTCTTCTCCTGAGCCTAGAATTTAAAAAAAAAAAAAAAAAAAAACCCAAACTACAAAGCAACAGGTTATATTTATGGGGAAAATTTGTTGGTCAGTCGACAAGAGGACAACAAAAATAAGAAACCTTCCACGGCCGGGATTCGAACCCACGCTCATGAAATAACGGTCTGGCTTCAAACGCAGACGCTCTGCCACTTCGGCCATCAGAACTTCTAGGCAAGAGGTAGATTAAGCTTGATATAGATCCAACACACGGCGTTTTATTTAGCATTGGCGCTAATCGCAACGCGGCGTTGCAAATAGGCACTTCCTTAGGTTGTCGTCTTTTCTTATGGCCTAGCCAGCAATGTAGATTAGACTGCACTTGACTTCTGTTTTGACTGAATTCTCCATTTCTGGCAATGATTCAATCAGTTCACAGACTTTTTGAGTCCATTGAAATACACATTTTTCACACGAATGACCCGTTTCAGAATGTAAACCAGATACTGTAATCTAAATCAAGCCTTAACAAAACTTGTGTTTTCATTAAGTTCACTTTTTCTAAAATTTGCTGTGCATTTATGAAATAGATCTAGATATCTAGATTTAGATCTAGATCTAGATTTAGATCTATGTTCCACCACTACCTTGTCTAAGATTTCCAAATGATTTGTCCAATGGATCAGTTGTGAATTTTCCTAGATCTAGCAGTAGAATCTACATATCGATTTGTTGGCAAAGGGTATTTGGCCATTTCCACAACACCCAAGCAGGTATAGCAGTGGCTGTGTCAGGTGTCGGCATTTCCCCCCTTTTTCTAAGAAAGATACTAGCAACAAAATCAGCCAATTCTGTTTTAAAATATGTAGATCTAGATCTAGTTGGCTATCATCAGGGTACACGATCGCTGTACGGAGTATTCTTCTAACTGGTCACTTTCAACTGATCTGACTGAATAACTAGATCTAGATCTAGACATCTAGATCTAGAAATCTAGATTTATGCCTAGTTTAGATCTAGTGTAGACTCTAGACAGGGTTGGGTTGATTTAAATCAACTTGATTTTTTTGATAAAAACCAGTGATTTAAATCACTTTTTTAAAAATTATTTTTATTCAGTTTTTACATATTTCAACATTCAGAATTCCCTTCCTTGGTTTCATAAAACAGATAAAAGGTTAAGTAGACTAATATAATTCATGTTTAAAAGTCTGCTTTCCCCCCTTTCACTGTAAAATAATACAGTATTCAATTTACTTTTTTTTCATAATTGAAATCAGAGCTGGGTTGATTTAAATCAGTTGATTTAAATCAGTTGATTTTTAAAAAATTTTAATCAACTTGATTTTAAAAATAAAACTCGGTGATTTAAATCACTTTTAAAAAATGTATTCTGTTTTTACATCTTTAAATATTCAGAATTCCTTTCCTTGGTTTTATAAAACAGTATATAAGGTTTAGTAGACTAATAAAATCATGCTTAAAAGTCTGCTTTCCCCCCTGTCACTGTAAAATAATACAGCATTCAATTTACTTTTTTTTCATTATTGAAATTAACATTTTCTTTTTCTTTTTAGACAAACACAAGCGCATGCACACACACACACACACACACACACACACACACACACACACACACACACACACACACACACACACACACACACACTGTAATAAAATGCAAGTTTATCTATGCATAACTAACCCCCCCCCCCCACCCCCCCCCCTTTTAGACTGACATTTTCTTCATTTTTTGTCTGTAGCCATAATTCACTGATATATTATATAGCAGATTAAGGCTTTCTTTTGAGGTTGCTTAATTTAATCATTAGTTAAAATAAAGACAATGCATTTTGCACTAAAAGAACATACTTTTAGCAACCAAAAATCCCAAACTGTGTCGACATTTTTTTTAAAATCAAAAAAATCTGATTTAAATTTTAAATTTTTTATTTTTATGAAAAAAATCAAAAATATCACCAACCCTGACTCTAGATCTAGATCTAGAATCTAGCTCGAGATCTCTACATGTTGTTCTTGCTAAGGGCACTGGTGTTGGAATGAAACTTTTGGGCAAATTAGAAAATAGCGATGGGGGGCTTTTTGGTCTTAATCTATTAATAGTTTCAAATCCACCTGAAAAATGTTTAATATAAACAACAGTATTTGCAGTTGCAGTATCGGGTATAGTGTCGGGTGGGATTGCTTTCATCCAACGCTCTCTCTCTCATCTGTATCTTTAGGTAGTCTAAAAACAGTAACCTTGTCAGTAGAGTCATAATTTGACCTGCACCCACTAACTCAATATTCGGCGCTTTTTCGGTAGTTCCCACCCTGCAATTGTTATTCGCGGGGTTTGGCCCCAAGAGTAGGGGTGCTTGCCCCCCCCCATAAAAATAAGGTGGGGGGTATGTCCCTGGATTTTACCATAATTTAATAATTTGATGTTTTGCAGTTGAACAGTTAGGTGTATCTTAGCTCGACGTGCATCAAACGTATAGATCTAGATATAGATCTAGATCTATCTAGATATCTAAATCTAGATATAGATATTTAAATCTAGGTTCAAATAAAGGGGTGGGAATTACCGAAAAAGCACCTGCCCATTTTCAACAAGTCTACACAAGGTATTGCATTAGAAAGCACTGAAATTGATGTCACACGTTTCACACCACAAGGCAAGGCGGCTGACATTTTGGAAACTTTGTTTACTTCCGTCGCTGTTCTTCTCACCTCCCTTGACCTATTAAATTGCAGAAATGTTTTTCAAGTAAACAAAAACAATTGTAATTAAAATTGAAGACCATTTTCATAAAAGGAAAAATGTAAAGTGCACATTGAAAGCTACTTGGTACTAAAGGAAGGATATTTCTTTATTTCTGCCGGGAATATGTTAAACACTTAGTACAATGCTATTTATAGGAAAGAGATGACAATCGGCTGTTTAATGTGACTCCCACGTTGTGACCTAGTTCTGACTCGCCTCCTCATTTTCAGATTAGAGGTTGCTAGGGGACTGTCTAGCGCTACCCACTCGGGGACTGTACAGTCCTGTAGATCTAGCCACCCGGGGACTGTACAGTCCTGTAGATCTAGCCACTCGGGGACTGTACAGTCCTGTAGATCTATCCACTCGGGGACTGTACAGTCCTGTAGATCTAGCCACTCGGGGACTGCACAGTCCTGTAGTGTAGATCTAGCCACTCGGGGACTGTACAGTCCTGTAGATCTAGCCACTCGGGGACTGCACAGTCCTGTAGTGTAGATCTAGCCACTCGGGGACTGTACAGTCCTGTAGATCTACCCACCCGGGGACTGTACAGTCATGTAGATCTAGCCACTCGGGGACTGTACAGTCCTGTAGATCTATCCACTCGGGGACTGTACAGTCCTGTAGATCTAGCCACTCGGGGACTGTACAGTCCTGTAGATCTATCCACTCGGGGACTGTACAGTCCTGTAGATCTAGCCACTCGGGGACTGTACAGTCCTGTAGATCTAGCCACTCAGGGACTGTACAGTCCTGTAGATCTAGCCACTCGGGGACTGTACAGTCCTGTAGCACTACTTTGTGCACTGGGGGACTGCAAAGAAACAACCTTTGACCTTGGATCGAGATCAACAGGCCATCATCAGACAGATCTAGATCCTACTGATACATAACTAGATCTAGATCTAGTTAAGTTAATTAGTATGGTGGGAAAATCTAGATCTAGAGATAAAACACTGTTTATTTAAGGCGAATTTATCATTTATGTCGACAGATCTATACTACATGGTAGGTCTAGTCTTCTTCAATTAAAAAAATTCTCAGTTTGTGTCTATAATATCTAGATCTAGATCTAGGCCAAGTAATAGACCTAGTATCAGTATTACCAAAGATTCTCTACCTCAAGCTACTACAATCCTTCTTTGGTCTTTCGGTGTGAGTATTTGCACCTGGGGTGAGAATACTCCACGTAGATCTATGTTATTCTCACCCAGTTTTTTTTCTCCTTTTTGCCCTTTTTAGATCTAGATTCAAGATCTATTTCGTTTAGGTCTTGAGTTTTTGTACAGTCTCCTAACAACTTCCATCTTGGTAGTAGAGAATTTTTGGTAATGCTAAACTAGATCTAGACCTAGATTTTAGGTATTACACACACAGACTATCATGTAGTGCTGTCTATACAGTCTACGTCATAAGTAGTTCTACTACTATATCTAGATCTAGATCTAATCTAGATAGATTCTATTCTTGATCAACAAATCTATCGACATAAAAATATAAATTCGCCTTAAATAAACCGCGTTTGGCTCTAGATCTAGATCTAGATTCTCCCACCACACACATTAACTTAACAGTTGCTAGATCTAGATCTATGTATCAGTGGGAACTAGATCTAGATAGGTCTAAGTCTAGACCTACAATGTAAGAACTATTGCAATATTAGATCAAAAGCAACAGTCAAATCAGACATGTTGTCAATTTGTCATGGGAGGAAATGTAAATGTTCTTAATGTCTAATGATGGCTTGTTGGCCTCGATTCAAAGGTCAAAGGTTGTATCTTTGCAGTCTCCCAGTGCCAAAGGCAGCGCTACGGGACGGCACAGTCCCAGTGGGTAGCGCCAGTCCCCCATACAACTTCCTTTCAGATTACGTCCCGCCCAGGAGGCCTGATAATTAAAATTTCAGTAAGCCGTGAACCTAACGTAAAACCCGTTGTCTGTGTTACTGCTATTGTCTGTGTGGGTATGTTATCTGTGTTAGTGTGTTGTCTGTGTTACTGTGCTTTCTGTGTCGTCTGTGTTAGTGTGTTGTCTGTGTTAGTGTGTTGTCTGTGTTGTCTGTGTTAGTGTGTTGTCTGTGTTAGTGTGTTGTCTGTGTTAGTGTGTTGTCTGTGTTGTCTGTGTTACTGTGTTGTCTGTGTTATTGGTGTTGTCTGTGTTAGTGTGTTGTCTGTGTTAGTGTGTTGACTGTGTTACTGTGTTGTCTGTGTAAGTGTGTAGACTGTGTAAGTGTGTTGTCTATGTTAGTGTGTTGACTGTGTAAGTGTGTAGAATGTGTAAGTGTATTGTCTGTGTTAGTGTGTTGTCTGTGTAAGTGTGCTGTCTTTGTACGTGTGTGTTTCCACTAGCGGGAAAAGACCATCAGCTAATGACCGAGCCGTCACAAGAGAACCGGTGTTTGTCCAGCCCGTTACGAGAGAACCGGTGTTTGCCCAGCCCGTGGGTCCCGCCTACGGCCGCCATTGATTCAATGATTGAGTTCATAGCCCGATGTTTGTCTTACAGATGGCGCTACGCTTTTACTGATCGATGTGACGACAGCCCCCTTCCCCACCTCACCCTCTTACTTTCTTCCTACCCCCTCGCACCTTCCTCTCTTCCTACCCCTCCCTCCCCACACCCTCCTTTCTCCCCCCTCCCACAGGGAGGACAACCCCGGTCTTGCCCCC
>NW_004798477.1:138614-139288 GCF_000002075.1 Aplysia californica | reverse complement strand
GGGGATTTCTGTCTTTCTGGAACGCTGCGTGTGTAGTTTTGAAAAACTTCTGATGGGCAGTCGGGGCTTGAGAGTAAGCTTACTTTTAGTGAAGGTAGTTCTTGAATACGACGGAAGCTGTAAACAGAAGTGGGTGGTTGGCGGGTGCTCTGGTGTGGTTTGTTCTTTCTTTCTTATCAAACGTTATACCGTCCTTATCTCCCCTCTTTCTGTTTTGAGTTTGTTACTCTCTTGTAACACCTCTAATCTTCGTCACTTATAATTATATGACCTTATTGCGTTACAAGTGCTGTAAAACTCTTTCTTTAAAAAAAAAGATAAATTCTAATGAAACCAAAAGTTCTCCTGATCCTCAACAAATAAGTGCACACTGCGGTGAAGGTGAAGGCAATACATTCAGACAGCAAAGACATTGAGACAGCAAAGACATTGAGACAGCAAAGACATTGAGACAGCAAAGACATTCAAGGGGATGGGCGTGGAGGTGAAGGCACTACATTCAGACAGCAAAGACATTCAAGGGGATGGGCGTGGAGGGAAGGCACTACATTCAGACAGCAAAGACATTCAAGGGGGTGGGCGTGGAGGGAAGGCACTACATTCAGACAGCAAAGACATTCAAGGGGGTGGGCGTGGAGGGAAGGCACTACATTCAGACAGCAAAGACATTCAAG
>NW_004798477.1:136271-137357 GCF_000002075.1 Aplysia californica | reverse complement strand
AGAGTGGTTCTAACAGGATGGGGCTTCACACAACACAACAAGAGTGGTTCTAACAGGATGGGGCTTCACACAACACAACAAGAGTGGTTCTAACAGGATGGGGCTTCACACAACACAACAAGAGTGGCCCTTTTGGCCCTTGCATGGTTGCCAGGAAGTTTTTGGTGAACGCCTTTCAAGCCGGAAGCGTCCACGACATGAATTGTCCCCTCATTCCCTCGACTTGAACCACCTTGAGTACTTCCTTTGGGGCTTTTTGGGTTTGCTTTAATAAGGTTTTACGGCGCTTGCAAACTGCATAAGGTCATTTGAGTGGCAAGGGGTGGATATCAACAGAGAAGTCCAAACAGGGAATCAGACTTACTCTGCTCACCTCTCTAGCTTCAACAGCACAAAGTCTGCTTCGACTATCAAGGCACCCCGGAAATAGCAGTTCACAAGAGAGTGACAAACATACAAATGACGTAGAGGAAAAACGACGATAGTAAAGGTGAGGGGAAAAAAAGCAGCAGTTCCCCCTATGTTGTTCCGGCACAGTATGAGCATGACATTGATAAATCGGCCCATTTACAATTCTACTGAGCATAAGAACATGTTAATAAGCAGAGTCTACGGAAACAGCTCACAAAGTAGGGCCTACAGCAGCAGCAGAAACCTCATGTTGAACCGGAGGTCCAAAGAATCGACCCATGCCCGAATCTGTCGGAGTGTACTGGTGGAGCTTGACGGCGAGAAATAGCCGACACATGGACAAAACAGTTTAGATAGATTCCCTGGCTTTATTTAGCACTGTCAATTTCATCCTACAATGTATCCATACATTTGTTCTATACACAAATACTCATTTTCATTATGGTTGATTTTTACTACCAAGTTCCTAAGTCTTGCGCTTCACTCGAGTTGGTCGGAATTTGTTTTTATCTTGATCATTTCCGGAAGGCTCAATATTGATTTCCTTTTTTGTGGACAAATTTGACGTCGCAATTGTTAATTTAATTTAATTTCTTCTCAGTATTACTGAAATCGGTCCAAAGAATATATCTACGTACATACATACACACACACACACACACACACACACACACA
>NW_004798477.1:130986-133078 GCF_000002075.1 Aplysia californica | reverse complement strand
ACCGTCCCTGTTATACCAGGTTCCACTGTAATGTCCTCACTGGCGCCACCGTCCCTGTTATACCAGGTTCCACTGTAATGTCCTCACTGGCGCCACCGTCCCTGTTATACCAGGTTCCACTGTAATGTCCTCACTGGCGCCTTCACGGCCTGAACGGTCCTTACTTTCTCCACAGCGCCGTAAAACATCTACTATTACTTCAATGAACTAAACATAATAGGACGTTCAGCAGTGGTAATCCGACCTATAAGTCGCTCTTTGAGAGAACCCAAGCGATGACGACATTTGGGAGAACCCAAGCGATGACGACATTTGGGGGAACCCAAGCGATGACGACATTTGGGGGAACCCAAGCGATGACGACATTTGGGAGAACCCAAGCGATGACGACATTCGTAGCCTTAAGTACTAAGCCCACAAAGCCAGATTTTTTCAGGAGAGAGAAAAAATGTTTCATTCTTTTAAAAGCTGTAGCGATTTTTTAGTCTACCTTCCCTCTTTCCCTTCCAGCATAAAAATTTAGAATTTGAGTTTCAATAAAGTATTATTGTTGACCACCTGTGTAACCAATACTCAACACTGGAGATGAAGAAATTGCAAGAGAATTCTGAAAAGTTTGACTTTGAGCTTAGAGCCTCTCAACAGCAGGACAAGAAACTTTCCGTTGATTCAAGACACAAAAAACCCAACAAAAAACAACAAAACATTTACGCTTCCATTGACAGAATTTAGATCATTTAGTGGGTGGGCTTCCGACCCTACCTGTCAGGGCCAGCCCAGGCTGAGAGGGATACAGCGGAACTCGGATTCAACGAGGTCGCTGGGCCTGACCTAAAATCTCGTTGAATCCGAGTGTTCGTTATAGCAAACATGAGGTTTTGTGTAGATAATTCCAGGCACTGAGCAAGTAATGTATAAAGAGAAGTCGCAAGTAGTGCCTGAAATGCCTGCATATTATGAGCTGTGGAAAAAAAAGACCAATTCGCTCAAATGCATGCCTGTGTAATCTCGATTGTTTACCACAAAGTTGTGTTGCTGTGTAGAGCCTAGCATACGGCAACTTTTGATTCCATAGACCAGCGCACAATTCATTACGAAGATCTACGTCAAGACTAGTTTATCATTGCAATAATGATCAGTTGCCGAGGGGAAAAAAAGACTGTGACGCGTTTGTATCTGCGACGTTCAACGCCCTGATTGCTAGTGCACCCCGCTCCCTCCCCGACACACACACACACACAGCCACATGTGTGCAGGCGCCCATCCAACCCCGACACACGCCAGAGTAGACACGTACACGAGCCAACAAAGCATATGGAAAAAAAGGCCGCTGATTGGACACATGCAATCGGGTAAGTGAATAATGGTTCACGATGCAGTTGCAATGGTAGGTTTCCGGGAATAGATAAAGTTCGTTCTGGAAGAAAAATGAGCGAAGCCACGTCTGTGGGGGCTGTAGACCGTGGAAGCGACCTCGTTGAATCCGAGCTCGCTGATTTAAGTGCTCGTTGAATCCGGGTTATTTTTTTTATTGATTTTAAAGGAGGAAAAAAACGGGGAATCTGTCTCATCTCGTTGAATCCGAGCTCGTTAAATCTGAGTTCCACTGTACAACATCCCAGCAGACAGACCCGGGCTGAGAGGGATACAACATCCCAGCAGACAGACCCGGGCTGAGAGGGATACAACATCCCAGCAGACAGACCCGGGCTGAGAGGGATACAACATTAAGCCCCATGTGACACATCTTGTGACCCAGAGACACATCTTGTGACCCAGAGACACATCTTGTGACCCAGTGACACATCTTGTGACCCAGTGACACATCTTGCGACCCAGTGACAAAGTGAGTACTATCAATAGTTTTTTTAAGTTTTCGTAGGAGTTTTACGGCACTTGCAACACATTAAGGTCAAATAAGTGCCGAAGAATAGATGTGCTATAAGACAGTAATATACACAAAAAAGAAGGAGGAGAGATAGGGACGATAGATGTTTGATAGGACAGAAGGAGAGATAGGGACGATAGATGTTTGATAGGACAGAAGGAGAGATAGGGACGATAGATGTTTGATAGGACAGAAGGAGAGATA
>NW_004798477.1:127346-129419 GCF_000002075.1 Aplysia californica | reverse complement strand
TCACCTTCATCAGTTCCCCCCACGCCCCCAGTGCCCCCCGAGCCCCCTTCGGTGAGGCTAGAGGGCGCTGCTGTCTTTGTCTGCGTGTCGTCGGCCAGGAAAGAGTCCCACCCTGCCAAGCGCTTGGCCTTTTCCTCCTCCGTCTCTTGGACTTCGTACCTCGTCTTGCCATCGTGCGCTGCGGCCGTGATGCGTCGTTTGGCAAACCAGCGACCATTGAGTGCCGCGATACATTTGTCTGCTTCCTCCGCCTCCTTGAAGGTCACCGAGATGACACCCTCTGGATTTCTCTGGGAGACAAAGTAGAGAAAATTGCTTCACATCTTATCAGGATCAGAAAAACATGGACATGTAAAACACAACAACATAAACCAAGGCCAATCATTAGCCAGATATGAGAGATTCCACAGGCAGTGACCAGCCAATCATTAGCCAGATATGAGAGATTCCACAGGCAGTGACCAGCCAATCATTAGCCAGATATGAGAGATTCCACAGGCAGTGACCAGTGGCGTCGGTAGCCTAGTGGTTAGGCTACCGGACTCATAATCATTAAATTGCGGGTTTAGGGGTTCGAGCCTCAGCTCGGTCCGACGTTGTGTTCTTGGGAAATGCACTTTCACTTTACAAGAAATTCCTCCTTGGCTCAGTCCTTTCAGAGATGAACGTTTAACTCGGAGGGTCCCTCTCCTTAAATAACCTAACAGTGTTGATAGGAGGAGACAGATGTTTAACTCGGAGGGTTTCACATCTTCAATATCCTAACAGTGTTGATAGGAGCATTAAACTGATAGCATTTCACCATGTGACAGACAGTGACTCGTCTCCAAGAGCTCATGTCCCCTCCAACACTTCATGTCCCCTCCAACACTTCATGTCCCCTCCAACACTTCATATCCCCTCCAACACTTCATGTCCCCTCCAACACTTCACAGACAGTGACTAGTCTCCAAGAGCTCATGTCCCCTCCAACACTTCACAGACAGTGACTCGTCTCCAAGAGCTCATGTCCCGTCCAACACTTCACAGACAGTGACTAGTCTCCAAGAGCTCATGTCCCCTCCAACAGTTCATTAGGTGGAAAACTCCACACGTTCGTAGCCACACTTTGGAGTGGATAGATGGATTTGTAACCCTGCTCCATACATTTGTAGCCACACTTTGGAGTGGATAGATGGATTTGTTACCCCCCTCCATACATTTGTAGCCACACTTTGGAGTGGATAGATGGATTTGTAACCCCGCTCCATACATTTGTAGCCACACTTTGGAGTGGATAGATGGATTTGTAACCCCGCTCCATACATTTGTGGCCACACTTTGGAGTGGATAGATGGATTTGTAACCCCGCTCCATACATTTGTAGCCACACTTTGGAGTGGATAGATGGATTTGTAACCCTGTTCCACACGTTTGTAGCCACACTTTGGAGCGGATGGATGGATTTGTAACCCCGCTCCATACATTTGTAGCCACACTTTGGAGTGGATAGATGGATTTGTAACCCCGCTCCATACATTTGTAGCCACACTTTGGAGTGGATAGATGGATTTGTTACCCCGCTCCATACATTTGTAGCCACACTTTGGAGTGGATGGCTGCATTTGTTACCAGTTTGTACACATTTATTTGTTTGAGTAGAGAGAAGCACATCCACACAATAATTGTCATCTAGCATGGGAACAAGTCAGACAGACAGACAGAAACAACAGAGGGAAAATAGAGAAGAAGAACCTGCCAGTGGCGCCCTCCAACCACCCACCTATGCGTTTGTAACCACACTTTGGAGTGGATGGATGATTTGTTACCCTATTCCACACGTTTGTAGCCACACTTAGGAGCGGATGGATGGATCTGTCAGCTGGTACCCTGTTCTACACGTTTGTAGCCACACTTACGAGCGGATGGATGGATCTGTCACCTGGTACCCTGTTCTACACGTTTGTAGCCACACTTAGGAGCGGATGGATGGATCTGTCACCTGGTACCCTGTTCTACACGTTTGTAGCCACACTTAGGAGCGGATGGATGGATCTGTCACCTGGCATACATTTGTAGCCACACTTTGGAGTG
>NW_004798477.1:125264-126295 GCF_000002075.1 Aplysia californica | reverse complement strand
AACACATTTTCAACCTCACTGCGAGACTGTTTTTCTGGTATAAAATTGTACACATATGCATTTATATTATATGTATAATACTTTGTTACCCTGCTCCATACATTTGTAGCCACACTTTGGAGTGGATAGATGGATTTGTAACCCCGCTCCATACATTTGTAGCCACACTTTGGAGTGGATAGATGGATTTGTTACCCCGCTCCATACATTTGTAGCCACACTTTGGAGTGGATGGCTGCATTTGTTACCAGTTTGTACACATTTATTTGTTTGAGTAGAGAGAAGCACATCCACACAATAATTGTCATCTAGCATGGGAACAAGTCAGACAGACAGACAGAAACAACAGAGGGAAAATAGAGAAGAAGAACCTGCCAGTGGCGCCCTCCAACCACCCACCTATGCGTTTGTAACCACACTTTGGAGTGGATGGATGATTTGTTACCCTATTCCACACGTTTGTAGCCACACTTAGGAGCGGATGGATGGATCTGTCAGCTGGTACCCTGTTCTACACGTTTGTAGCCACACTTACGAGCGGATGGATGGATCTGTCACCTGGTACCCTGTTCTACACGTTTGTAGCCACACTTAGGAGCGGATGGATGATTTGTTACTGCATTCAGTACATTTGTAACCATACTGTGGCGTCGATAGACTTGTTACCCTATTCTGAAGAATATCCATTTTCTTGTGAATATCCACAGTTGTGAAAAAGTAGAGAACAAAGAGGTCCTAGACTAGCACCTCGTCTGTGCCCACACACAGGTCAGCCAAACCACCAAGATTCCCTGCCTGACATAAAGGGAAAAATTGGACTTACGTCATACAGGACAACTTTCTTCACGTCTCCAAATTTGAGGCACTCGTCTCTGACATCTGCCCTGAACTCGTTGATCAGAGTAGGGTCAGCCTGCAGAATAAATCAACAACACACACATCACACACCTACAAAACACACATGACACACCCACACCACAACACACACCAAAAACAAACACACATGACACACCCACAACACCCACCAAAAA
>NW_004798477.1:120380-125149 GCF_000002075.1 Aplysia californica | reverse complement strand
GTACCCTGTTCTACACGTTTGTAGCCACACTTAGGAGCGGATGGATGGATCTGTCACCTGGTACCCTGTTCTACACGTTTGTAGCCACACTTAGGAGCGGATGGATGGATCTGTCACCTGGTACCCTGTTCTACACGTTTGTAGCCACACTTAGGAGCGGATGGATGATTTGTTACTGCATTCAGTACATTTGTAACCATACTGTGGCGTCGATAGACTTGTTACCCTATTCTGAAGAATATCCATTTTCTTGTGAATATCCACAGTTGTGAAAAAGTAGAGAACAAAGAGGTCCTAGACTAGCACCTCGTCTGTGCCCACACACAGGTCAGCCAAACCACCAAGATTCCCTGCCTGACATAAAGGGAAAAATTGGACTTACGTCATACAGGACAACTTTCTTCACGTCTCCAAATTTGAGGCACTCGTCTCTGACATCTGCCCTGAACTCGTTGATCAGAGTAGGGTCAGCCTGCAGAATAAATCAACAACACACACATCACACACCTACAAAACACACATGACACACCCACACCACAACACACACCAAAAACAAACACACATGACACACCCACAACACCCACCAAAAACAAACACATCATGCACTGCTGCCTGCCTGTTTGGAGCGCGCCTCCAGTCACCCACCCCCCACCCCCTCACTTGATCTCTCCCGCTGTGTCCAAGTTCAGGCCTTTCCTTGCCCCATTCAACAGTAGCACAATTCATTGAGTTTACAGAGAAAAACAAGGGGATTCCAGTAAGGTCCCCTGCAGTAGTCATGGTCTACTGTATATATCGTACTTCATCTTGTTGTATCCCTCTCAGCCCGGGTCTGTCTGCTGGGATGTTGTATCCCTCTCGGCCCGGGTCTGTCTGCTGGGATGTTGTATCCCTCTCGGCCCAGACTGGCCTGGACATTAAGACAATAATCCAAGGAGGGAAAGTGGGAAGTGGTCATTTTCCCAGATGACCGTCTATGACAGGCGGCTGTTAGAACTGGCTTCACTGTATTTGATTAGCACAAATATGTCAACAAGAAAAGCACCCAGCCTTAATTAGACCAAAAAGATACGATAGACTTGTTTGTTTGTTTGTTTGAGTAGAGAGAAATACATCAACAAAACAAAGGTCACTTAGTGCTGGGAAACGGTAAGACAGACAGTTTTTCAGCCGGAATGGGCTGCAGTGAACTAACACCCGACAAAAACTTACATCAAATTCTGACACATCAAACATGTTCTTCAGGATGACAATCCGTTCATTTTTCGAGCGCTCATACGGATTCTTGTCTGGACGCCAGTCAAATAATCTGAAAAAAATAAATCTCAAAGTTACTGCCCTGTAAAAAACCAACTCGAAGTTGCTGCCCTGTAAAAAACCAACTCGAAGTTGCTGCCCTGTAAAAGGAAAAAACAAACCTCCAGCATTGAGCATTAAAATCTTGATTGTTTGAACCAAGAGACACACGTCTGCACAAAAAATGGTCACTCAGTGCAAGGAAAAGGTTAGATAGATGGACAGAAACAGAGAGAAAGAAATGAAGTAGAATCTAGCAGTGGCGCCCTCTAACCACCCGCACATTATTTATGAAGTGTTGAGTGCTCGCTGAATCACTAGCACCCTTTGGCAAGTACTCATCGGTCTACACCCAGGAGAAGTGAGACAAATAGGATACCTTTCCTGAGGGAACGAAACAATGCTCTACCGTGCACAGAGGGGAAACGAACTCACAACTTTTTAAATTGCAAGTCTGACGCTTTACTGCATGTCTACCCCCCCCCGATGAAGGGGAAAGGGCAAAATTGTTCAGATGAGAGGGCCTATTTTCTTTTTTGCGTTATTGTGAGAATAATGTTGGCCATTCAGGGGACACTGCAAGGACAAGAAAACACACGCTTCTTGGGGTTTTTTTTCAAGGTCAATAAGAACTGCAGTTAAAGAAAGAGCAACTTTCCAAACAGAAAAGTACAACACTGTCTAGGTTTGTACACCCCATTCAACACTGTCAGATTAGTTGGAAGAGGCGGGACCTCCAAATTTGACATCAGTTGTCAATGAAACTGAGCCAAATGCAGGAAGAGCATTTTAAAAACCCCTAAAAACAGCCCAAGTTTAGAACAGCCTGTTGGGGATCTGAACCAGGGCCACCAGCTCTGTAATCCAGCATGATACCAACTGAGCTAACAACGTGCCCTTCACAGCGCAACAGCAGTGGAAGTTCAGTCGCAGCGGAGGGTGTCCCCGCCCACCAGCGGAGGGTTTCCCCGCCCACCAGCGGAGGGTGTCCCGTCAGGGTCACTGGGACCAGCTTCCTGTCGCCGCTCTGGCTGGGCTGACTTAAGTTTTGGGTACTTTTCAACTTAAAAGTATTAGTTGTAGTTTGCACCTAAGGTAATTATCATTTAAAGCACCCAACACATTCATTTCTGCTCTTGAGACTAAAAAAAGAACAAACACTGTCACTTGTAAGTTATTTCGTAAGACACGTTGCAGTCGGCAAAGCTGAATTGTGAGGGGTTTGTTTTTGACAAATTAACCCCCATGACCCCGAACCAGGGAGCTCTGGTGGGCTGGCTGCTGAGTCACGCCAACTAAAAGTCATAAAATCTAGCAAAAAATTACGCAGCGCCTTCCAAAACAGGAGAAATGTCCAAAATGCAAAGCTAGAGAAAAGATATAAATGGTATATTCTAGCTACATGTGTTCAAGCAATTGAAACAAAACACTTGTTCCAAGTGGTCCAGTAAATCACAACAACAGCCCGTTCACTTCTAACAACCATCTAAACAAAACACGTGTTCCAAGTGGTCCAGTAAATCACAAGAAACAACAGCCCGTTCACTTCTAACAACCATCTAAACAAAACACGTGTTCCAAGTGGTCCAGTAAATCACAAGAAACAACAGCCCGTTCACTTCTAACAACCATCTAAACAAAACACGTGTTCCAGGTGGTCCAGTAAATCACAAGAAACAACAGCCCGTTCACTTCTAACAACCATCTAAACAAAACACGTGTTCCAGGTGGTCCAGTAAATCACAAGAAACAACAGCCCGTTCACTTCTAACAACCATCTAAACAAGAACAATACCTCTGCTGCTTTTCCTTCAATTTCTGCTTGGCTTTGTTGCTGAGTTTCTTTCTCTTTTTCTTGGGGTCAAAATCTCCCTTCAGCTCAAACTTGGCTCTCTGCACACTTATCCTGTGACCTCTCACTTCAAACTCATCCAGGATGTTCAAAGCCAACTCAACCGACTCAGGCTGAAAAGACAAAATACAAAACAACACTTGTTGACATTTATCAGACAAAATACCAAACAACACTTGCTGACATTTATCAGACAAAATACCAAACAACACTTGCTTGTTGACATATATCAGAATTTATCAGACAAAATACCAAACAACACTTGTTGACATATATCAGAAAAAATACCAAACAACACTTGTTGACATATATCAGACAAAATACCAAACAACACTTGCTGACATATATCAGACAAAATACCAAACAACACTTGCTGACATATATCAGACAAGATACCAAACAACACTTGCTGACATATATCAGACAAGATACCAAACAACACTTGCTGACATATATCAGACAAAATACCAAACAACACTTGTTGACATATATCAGACAAAATACCAAACAACATTTGCTGACATATATCAGACAAAATACCAAACAACACTTGTTGACATATATCAGACAACTGGAACAAAGTAAGTAAAATGGAAAAGAAACAGTTGTTGTTTGTCTAAGTGCATCACTTCCTTGTACTTTGGAAATACAGGCGTCTGTGGGGTGTAACAGTTTGTTAGGCGCTTCACTGTCACATGCAGGAGACCGGAGTTCGATTCTCGAGTGGAGACAAATTTTTATTGAGCACCTCGGTCTTTCTGCTGGGACATTGCATTCCCCTCCACCCAATTAGGCCCTGCACAGGCCAGTTTACCACCTACAGAACAGATCTCAACTGTGTCCAATGGGGGCGTAAAAATACCTGCAGTTTACAAAATCCCCCCAAACTTATAGACTTGTATGAAGTAAGAGAGACTGGTAACTGACAAGACGCCATGCTGGGGTAGCACACCAGAAGTTAAAGTTGGTCCAATTACTGGATCGTAGGATGGTGTTTTCACAGACATGTACAGTCGAACGTCCTTTAACAGCCACCCATCTACGATAATCACCTGTACAGGAACAGTCGAATGGCCACCAAACTAAGATAATCACCTGTACAGGAACAGTCGAATGGCCACCCATCTAAGATATCACCTGTACAGGAACAGTCGAATGGCCACCCATCTAAGATATCACCTGTACAGGAACAGCCGAATGGCCACCCATCTAAGATAATCACCTGTGCAGGAACAGTCGAATGGCCACCCATCTAAGATAATCACCTGTACAGGAACAGTCGAATGGCCACCCATCTAAGATAATCACTTGCACACCTGCTCTGATGGCTTCCCATCCAAGATAATCACCTGTACAAATGACCACTTTCCCTCTTACAATTTTTTGGACATTATTTTGACATTGTCCTAGAATAAAATCTATAAGGCTGTAAATATACATTGACAAGTTCAAAGTATGTAACGGATGTTCACAATCACTGTCATCATTTTTTATAAAAGCCTCCTGGAACTGATTGACAAAGCCCTTTCTGCTACTGATTACACTTGTGTGTGTGTGTGTGTGTGTGTGTGTGTGTGTGTGTGTGTGTGAGAGAGAGAGACAGAGAGAGAGAGAGAGAGAG
>NW_004798477.1:117715-120074 GCF_000002075.1 Aplysia californica | reverse complement strand
AGAGAGAGAGAGAGAGAGAGAGAGAGAGAGCATGTTTTACGGAGCAGGTTGTCCCAGCACATGAGACATGTATTTACTACTGTCCTGTCTTGTTGTGTGTGAGTGCACCAGACCGAAGTAACATACACTGCCATTGTAAACGACCGAAACAAATTGTTCTCAGCTAGATGAATAAAGATTGTCAGTGTGGTTGTCACTGTCGTTGTCCAAATATTATTGACGAAGCAGAAAGAGAAAAATGATGAGATTCCATTGAGTGAACGCGACTTACTTTAATGTAGGTGCAGAGTCCGTCTCCCTTCAGATTTCCCTCTTTGTCCATATAGAGCTTGAGCTTGGGTTTGCGTGTGAGCGGGTCAAACATGATGAGGCCACACTTGCTCATCACTTCCTTAAACTCCTCCTCCGTCACATCACTGGGGAGCCCCGACACATACAGCTGAGTCGATGCTTCAGAGTCCATTTCGAACCACCCTGAATTTGGGAACAAGTTGTTTAAATTCAAGTAATACCAGCTTGCAAAAAAAAGAACATTGAACGGTGAACAGTAAAACAAGAAAGACTGTATGGTAAAACAAGAAAACAGTGTACGGTAAAACAAGAAAACAGTGTATGGTAAAACAAGAAAACAGTGTATGGTAAAACAAGAAAACAGTGTACGGTAAACAAGAAAACAGTGTACGGTAAAACAAGAAAACAGTGTACGGTAAAACAAGAAAACAGTGTACGGTAAAACAAGAAAACAGTGTACAGTAAAACAAGAAAACAGTGTACAGTAAAACAAGAAAACAGTGTACGGTAAAACAAGAAAACAGTGTACAGTAAAACAAGAAAACAGTGTACGGTACAGTAAAACAAGAAAACAGTGTACGGTACAGTAAAACAAGAAAACAGTGTACGGTACAGTAAAACAAGAAAACAGTGTACGGTACAGTAAAACAAGAAAACAGTGTACGGTACAGTAAAACAAGAAAACAGTGTACGGTACAGTAAAACAAGAAAACAGTGTACGGTACAGTAAAACAAGAAAACAGTGTATGGTAAAACAAGAAAACAGTGTACGGTACAGTAAAACAAGAAAATAGTGTATGGTAAAACAAGAAAACAGTGTACAGTAAAACAAGAAAACAGTGTATGGTAAAACAAGAAAACAGTGTACGGTACAGTAAAACAAGAAAACAGTGTACGGTACAGTAAAACAAGAAAACAGTGTACGGTACAGTAAAACAAGAAAACAGTGTTCGGTACAGTAAAACAAGAAAACAGTGTACGGTACAGTAAAACAAGAAAACAGTGTACGGTACAGTAAAACAAGAAAACAGTGTACCGTACAGTAATTCAAGAAAACAGTGTATGGTAAAACAAGAAAACGGTGTACGGTACAGTAAAACAAGAAAACAGTGTACGGTACAGTAAAACAAGAAAACAGTGTACGGTACAGTAAAACAAGAAAACAGTGTACGGTACAGTAAAACAAGAAAACAGTGTACGGTACAGCAGGAAAAGCGAGTGGCAAAGCAAGAAAAACAGCGTATGGTATACTGCCTTAAGCTGATGAAACGACTTTTTTCAATTCACAGCAGTTTCGAGATAAAGAGGCTCTTTGTCAGTGTAACCATTTTTTAAAAAGGCGTTCTTCCGAAATTTGAATTCTAATTTATTCAAAAGCTAGTCACTAGTATTTCGCTTTGATCGTTTCACACAAGTACGGTAACTGATCTGGCTTTCAACATAGGAAAAAAAATCGTTGCTAAAAATGAAAAAAAGTATTTAGTCAGCTTATGGCAGTTCATCATAGGTTCCAAAGGACAAGTTTGCCATGCTCAGTTATTTTAGGAAAAACTACAGTCAAATCTACTCTAACAGCCACTCGTCCAAGAAAATTACCTGTACAAAAGACCACATCTCACTTTCCCCCTTATGATATGTTTAGATATTATGCAGACACTGTGTAAGAGAACCACCAGTCTGAGAAATCACTTATTTTCTCAATGATGGGTGGCTGTCTCCGACAATTTTAACTGGATTAAACAATTCAGAGCAAAAGCATGAGAACTTAGGACTGACGTTGAACAGTTGAAAAATTGCCTTCTAGTAAGCACATAGCCTTCTAGTAAGCACATAGCCTTCTAGTAAGCACATAGCCTTCTAGTAAGCACAATCTAGTAAGCACATTACCTTCTAGTAAGCACTATTCCAGATTAGATATAGCTGGAGCAGGACAGAGAAGGAGACTATATATAGCCCAGGACAGAGGTGGAGACTATATATAGCCCAGGACAGAGGTGGAGACTATATATAGCCCAGGACAGAGGTGGAGACTATATATATAGCCCAAGACAGAAGGGGGGGGGGGGGG
>NW_004798477.1:113984-117615 GCF_000002075.1 Aplysia californica | reverse complement strand
AAAGTTCACATGAGCGCGCTGGACACAAGTTGGTGGTTGGGGGTTTACAAAATGGTCCCAATGGGAAAATTGGTAGGAAAAATGAACACAGATACTCATACCTTCTTCTCTAGGAGGCTCCTTCCTCTTCTCCCCCTTTTCTGGTTTCTGCTTTCCTTTCTTCTTGTCTTTGTTTTCCGACACACTGCCCTCTCCCCTTTCACTCGATCTTTGAGCGATCCAGTCTGGCATCGCAGCTTCATCTGGGTGATCTGTGTAATAGTCCCTGTAGGCGTCGGCGTATTCCTGCCCAAAGTAGTACAAGTTGTACTGGTAGTGCTCCTCAGAAGTTGGGTCCGAAACGACTTCATCAGTCGAGGCTGTGACATCCGTTTCTACACCAGCGGAATTCTCTCCCGACTTATCCTTTTTACTTTTCTGCTTTTTCTCCGACTTTTCCTCCTCTTCCCCCTCCTCGATCTCGTTACCTTCAACATCTATCTTTGGAAGAGCGGGTTGCTCTTTGGAGTAAGCTTGGTAATAGCTGTTCCAATATTCATCATACCTGGCCTGTTTTTCCTCTTCAGTGAGTCGTTCCCAACCATCTTGATTCTGATCACTACTTGCACCATAATTGATTTGATACTGTGCTATGAAATCTGCATCAATCTGAAAAACATGAAAATTGTAAATACATGAGTTTATCAGTTGCTTACACAAAAACATTGCGCTCATAATAACATTATGATACATTAAAGGATCGTTTGTGTAGAGCAATCTATATATATATATATGTGAAGTCAGTAACTAGGTAGTTTAAAATAGATTACTTTGGTAATATTGTAGAGAGCTTATGTCCCTCTACTGTATTTCTAGTTCGTGTCATTTCTAACCTGTTTTTCATTTTCTGCTTCCCTTCCAGTACATTTACTATAGTAGAGAGAGACAGCTGCTAGCTCAGCACTCCCCCCCCCCCTCACACACACTTATCGTGCACTCAACACACGCCTTTATTGTAATGATTGTAAAAGTTTTACGCCCCATCGCCCCAGCACCACAGACGCAGGTTGTGTACAGGCCTGACACATCAAGTGGAGGATTCAGTACTACATCATGCAGTGGTCAATCCAAAGGACCTCAGGTACACTGATTCAGAGCCTCAAGACTTCAGCACAAGACTACCTGTGTGTTGACTGCCAACATCAGTGTTTCCTCAGTTGTGTGTTTAGTGCACCAAAAGGTTAAGGAGGTCACACTCAGGACTGAGCTTGGGTCTATCGGGTGAAAATTCAGACTATACAACTACTACTGAGACTATAATACTACTACTGAGACTATACCACTACTAATGATGAAAAAAAATTACATTCAATTTTCCAGTATATATATGCCTGAAGTAGAAGGACTGAAAAGCAGCACAGAACATCTCTAGCTCTGTTATTTAGAAATCTTTGGCTCCAAATCTCACAAGTACTTGTGACGTTGTCCTATATAAAAGTAACCTACTATGTCAAAACGCACGGGAGCAGCTATTGAATGTAAGCAATAGTCACAATAGTGGGTCATTACATACAATTCTAAGCCAGAGATGACACCTCCAGGTATTCCAGGTACTATGTCAAATGACCTTTACTTTACCTTTGGAAAGTAAGCCTTTCTTTCATGATCCCATTCCATGACAGTGCCATCATCGTCAGTATAAGTTGTTCCTTTGGGCAGAGTTGACCCTTCTTCTTTGGCTAACCTTTCCAACTCCTCTTGTTTCAGTTGCAACTCAAATTCATCAACTTCCTCTTCATCTTGTGACATCTTGATGCTTCTGTTCTGTAACAGAGTTCAAGTTTATTTTTCATTGAAAGTTGTGCACCATACACAATGATACATGAAAGAAATTGTAAACTACTGAACTTTATATTATATATATATATAAATATATACGTAATAACACATTGGTTTTTATTTAGCACATAATTTCCATTTTAAATCCTCACAATGCAAGACATAGTTTGAGCAGCTTACAATGGCATTAGAATAATGCAACATCCATGCACAAGGGCACAAAGTATTTATGCTGATTGCAACTGCAGAAAAGTTCACATGAGCGCGCTGGACACAAGTTGGTTGTTTTCACATTAGTTCATGGCACCTTTTGGTTTTATCTAAAATACATCGATCTATATATAGTTAAAATTCTATTTTAAAAGCACCAATTGCTAAAATAACCTAAACACCATAATATATTTTGGAGCAAAGACCAATGGTCTTTATAAAATTGAGAAACCTGTCGGGATCAACGATTGAGAACAAATAGGGGGGTTAAAATGGCATTCAGTTATCACATTATAATTATAGAGGCACATATATATATTAATATATTTGGTTTATTTTTTAATGTTATAGTAAGTTATAATAGTATGTTTCATGACATCACTGGAATTCCGTTTTCTTTTTCACTTCTTTATAGACTTTTTTGTCTGTTTTGTGTGACTGTTTGGCAGATCAAGCACGCTGACAATGACGAAGAGAGGAAGCAATCAGCTCAAATTACAGTTACTGACAGAAGGTGAGAACAAACTTTTATGACGTGAAATTTGCTGACTGGCAAGCATGGGACTCTCAAATCTTGAACACTTTCCATAGGAAATGCACTTTAGGACTATAGTCTTCCAAGAGATATAACTTTCTTCCTAGTGGCTAAAGGAAATGCGTTATAACGCACAATATTGTGAAATCCTATAAATTAAATAATAATTTTATTAAATCTAGCACTTAAGTTGTGTAATTCTAACAGTCATTCTGTCACTCCCTCCCTCCCTTTAGACTCTTTCTGTTCAATGTCAATCCCACTTCCTGTCTCTCCAGTTTTATACACACACATTGATCTAGACAGTAGTAACTTAGGTGTAAGAGACATTTAACTTAATATACCTCTCTCAGCAACTTTGGCAAAGTCAGAGAGAGATTAGAGTTGAGTAAGACTAAGAGATCATGTCACGCAATTTTAACTGAGGCTTAGCCTAGTCAGTTGAAACCTTATTTCCTAGAGCTGAGCCCATTCAACTTAGCTATTCAACATTCATGATTTTTGCACTATTCACAGCTATTTGAAGCATGGCAGAGTCATTCGAATGAAGTGTGATTTTATTATTCAATTCTTAAAAAATAGGTCCTAGATAATGGATTTCCTCTCATTCTTCTCAATGTAGGCCTAGTAAAATTGGAGAAAAGTATTTCTAAAAACATTGAGATAAATAAATATACAAAAATACTCTTTATTTGACGATTACGAGACAGAGCACTTGATCAGAGGAGCCAACAAGAGATATATATGTATATATAAATTTATAATACACTAGAGAATGTCCCATTCAATTCCCTTGTCACACAGTGTCAAGCAAGGGCAGGACTCTTGAAGCGCAGCGAATTTTTTTTTTTCTCATGAAGTTAGCTGTCGCAATAAGTTCCCCTTCGAAGGGCTATGAACGGTGACATCATCATGTCATCAAACTGCACTGTCTGCTTCGAATAGCGGATCTCGGCTTGAAAAAAAACATCGACTGCCCTGTGATTAGTTCACGGCGTCACTTTTCGCCCGATTCTGTTACTTTTAGTTCGCGTGACTCAGCAGCCCGCCGGAGCTCCCCGGCTCGGG
>NW_004798477.1:110487-112617 GCF_000002075.1 Aplysia californica | reverse complement strand
AGCTGACCCCCGTGACCCCGACGTGATAAGGCGCCCGCGGGGAACCCCCCGCGGCAACTAAAATTCCACTGCCGGTGCGCTGTGAGTTAGTGAATGTTGACTAGCGGATGTTAGGTCTTGGCTTATCATACACAAGATAAAAACATTCGAAAGAGGTATTCGAATGGCATGAATAGCGAGCTCACGCTTCGAAGAATTTTTGCTTTCCTCAAAATCGCACACAACAGTAGGCTACTACTACTAGATCTAGATCTAGATTAGATCTAGATTCTAGTCTAGACTCTACTCTAGATCTATATCTATATCTATAATTATAATAAATTATTAATGATTCACATTGCCAGGGAGGCTCTCATGGCCTAGAGGTTAAGGTGTTGGCCTCTCATTCAAAGGTCCCGGGTTCGATTCCGGGTAGCGACCAAAAAATTTTCTTCTCTAAAATTGTCTCCTTTCACATCCTTTCCTGATCTCTAACAATGTTCTGTTGTCTGCTTTCATTTCCACTTTCTGCCCCCACCCCCTCACCTCCTTTGCCCCCTCCTCTGGGCTCCTGACTCTTTCTGCAGCCTTTCTACTGCTACTCCTTGGCTCCTCCTAACTGCTGTCTTTCTGCCACACCCCTGATCTTCTGGTAGGAAAGATCTACACCTAGCCTTCTCGGACAAGGGCGAAAAATCTCGGAGGGCCCGTGTGCAAGTTGCGCACGTTAAAGATCCCTTGGTGGTCTAAAATCGATAAGAAGAGTAGGCTTCGGCCGCCACCCGGGCAAAATTCAAAATTTCCTTCCAACGAAAAAGTATTAGGTGTGTCCCGCGCGCTGATATGACCTTATGCAGTTGCGAGCGCCGTAAAACCCTATACTAAACAAACAAACAAACATTGCCAGGGAACTCTAGTCTCTGTTATATATAGGCTATCTGGGTACGTCACTCCACATCAGAGGACCATAATAAAAAATAGTTCGCTGTCCATAAAATTTGTACAGTGGAATCCTGTATAACGAGAGGGAGGGGACCGGTACGAAATGTCCGTTATAGCAGGATTCTCGTTGTAAGGGATCCAGTAATAAATTCAAAGGAAATAATAAAGCAGGCCTAATCTATGAGTTTGGTGTTCTGTTTATTTCTTTTTGTCATCTCCTCCGATGATGGCTTTGTTCAACATGACCTCTAGGTCTTACTTGATCAAAAATTGAATCAGGTTTCTTACTCTAGCGTTAGCGATGTTGACAGCTCGGCGTTGGCTATCAGAACGAAAGTTCTCTAGGCTAACTCGCCCGCTGTGTTTTCCCCCCACCCAACCACACCCTGTGGCGCGCTCCCGCGTCTGCTTGCGCACGTCACACATTCGCTCTATACTCTATGATCAATCACAGCACTGTGACCTCTCTCCATCCCCGCATCGGAGAAGTGAGAGGCACGATAGAATACCTAAGCCTAGATAATCTAGACTAGGCTGGCCTATCACTATCAGGCAATGCGTTCTGCTTCACAACGGTGTGTCTGCGCGTGCCACACACTCCCCACTCATTCACTCAGGCCTTCATCGTTGGCACACATGGGCACTCCCTTTCTTCGTTTCGCTTGATAACCAACAAGTTTCTCAACTGGCGAGGTTTTGCTTGAATAAATGGCCTATTCACTGTGCACAGCAGCAGCTATATTCCGCTATAACCGACTCGCGCGTTTATGTGATTGCGCAATAGCAGTATTTTATTTACAAAGATAAAGAAGGGAAAAAAAACGGGGTTTTAGAATGATGTCTTTATAACAGACTTCTTGTTGTTTCAGGACTCGTTATAAGTGGACTCCACGGTGCTTTTTCGGTAGTTCCCCCCCCGCAATTGTTATTCACGGGTTTTGGCCCCAAGAGTAGGGGGGTCTCAGGGGGGCTTGCCCCCCTGACCTAATAAAAATAGGAAGGGGGGTTTCAGGGGGGCATGCCCCCCTGAATTTTACCATAATTTAATGTTTTAAGGTTTGATATCTTAGCTCACCGCGAATCAAACGTAGAGATCTAGAGATAGATCTAATCTAGATGTAGGTCAAATAAGGGCGCTTTTTCGGTAGTTCCCACCCCGCATTTGTTATTCGCCGGATTTGGCCCCAAGAGTAGGGGGGTTTCAGGGGG
>NW_004798477.1:89748-110387 GCF_000002075.1 Aplysia californica | reverse complement strand
CCCAAGAGTAGGGGGGTTTCAGGGGGGCTTGCCCCCCTGACCCAATAAAAACAAGGTGGGGGGTTTCAGGGGGGCATGCCCCCCTGAATTTTACCACAATTTAATGTTTTGCAGTTGTTAGGTTTGACATCTTAGCTTGCCGCGAATCAAACGTATATAGATCTAGATGTAGGTCAGGCTCTATCAAATAAGGGGGGTGGGAACTACCGAAAAAGCGCCAAATAAGGGGGGTGGGAACTACCGAAAAAGCACCGACTCCACTGTACTAGAATCTACTAATAAGTACTGGTTCTGACTTTGAGTAAAATGCATTTATTTAATTTTGTCAACAATGACAATGGCAATGGACTTGGAAGACCAAGCCAAATCCAAAGTTCCAAAGATTGCCTCAGACTCAGACCCTGCAACAGTATTGCAAATGCCAAATGCCTAACCTTTTACTTTTACCGACGACAGATAACGATTCGTGTACGTAGATCCAAATTTAATAACAGTAACTAGATATCTAGATCTAGATTCTAGATCTACTGTCTGTTCACATGTTTTTATTGCAAATGTGGTTGTTGTTCGTTTTGTTGGGCCCTGCTCTGATCTGCTGCACTCGTTGAGCCGACGATTTTTTTTCCACCGGAGTGCACTCCCTTTGCTGGAAAATTTAAGAAAATTGTGTAGGTAGAATAGACCCTAGGGAATTCAATTGTTTGGAGACTTCAACCTAAGACTTCAAATATTTTCGCCTAAAATGTGTATTGATTTTTGTTTTTATATTAATAAAAATGTGTGCTTTTTTTTCTCACATAAAGATAATTCTAATTTGAAATGATGTGACATGACTATACTCAGATCCATGACTTATTACAGTTGTGGAAATAGTGGAGATTAAGCAACATGGCGTCGATGTTCAAGAAGCCGAAGAGGAACTTCAGAAGAAAAGGTTTAAACTTGGATTCAGACAATGAAAATGAAGCTGTGCAGGCAATGGACACTCAAGAACTACCCCCGATGCTGCCTAAAACCGAGAATGATAAAGGAAAAGACGAAAAGAAATCAAAAGGATCATCACGAAACAAGACCGTTGTAAGCTTTGAATTGGAAGGCGAGGACGAGGGTAAGTGTAGTATAGAATCTAGAATCTATATCTAGATTAGATCTAGAATCTAGTAGCCTTGTACAGACTAAAACTAAAAGTAGATTTTTATAGCAGAAGACGAAGACAGAGAAGATCATGATTTAGTTCTAGATCTAGAGTACGGTTGCCCCTTACCAGCCGCCTAACGCGCGTCTGTGGCTTGTCCCGGAAGTTTGGGATAAAAACTGACCCAGTTACCACAAATTGAACCCCATGTTGTAAAAAGATGTTGCAAAATAATCCTTGGCCTTTGGCCGATAAGAGGCAGCTGCCAGATTGGTTCTTTAGAGTTATGTTTGTACAATAAGACATAGAATTTTGAAGGACCCCAGTGTTGCCCCTTACCGGCCGATCGGTGGAGTATTTGCCTCTTACCAGCCACCTGTTTCCCCTATACCGGCCACATTATATAAATATCAATTATACACAAAAGTAACGAACTAACCTCCATCCATTGACCTCCACGTTGTTTGTCATGCACTCAGTCACCAGCACCAACATTCCTCCACAGCTGTGTTCTTATATTGAGGTAGATCTTGCTTCACAAACACACTATCTGTCACACCATTCACACCCTGCCATCCCCACTTTCAAAGCACAACATTGTAAAATGGTAATTTACACTAATTTACAGCTAAAAAAGCAGCGAACTATAAGTGGTAACAAGAAAAACTGTGAACTGGAATGTATTTGATTAAAATGCAACAAGAAAAACAACGAAGTATCTTTTTACTAAAAGACAACAACAACCAAAAAAAACGAGAGCTAACAATTTGAACAAAATAAAAATCTGCAGGCTCTCATTCTCATGGCATACACACATCACAAACAAACGTAAATTCACTCACTTCCTCCTCAGTCATACCCGCAATCAGTTCCATCTGTGCCCCTGAACAACTTCTGTGGTACCATCTGTCACACTGATCACATCCGATCCATCCATCCAAGTCCCTGTCATTCCCACATTCAAAACACAGACTCTCATCATACTCAGACCTCATGCGCTCAAGAACGTCCATGCATTCCTCATCTGAACTGTCCATGTACTCAATTGCATCACTCTGATCACTTTCTCCCTCATTCTCCACAACCTCAGTCTTCCTCTTCTTGCAGCCCTTTCCTTTCTTGTTGACAGCACTAGCCTTTCTTTTTGCCTCTCTTTCCTTGTCCTTTTTCTCTTTGTATGCCAATCTTTCCAGTCTCTTTTTCTCTTTCTCTGCATCTTTTTCTGCCTTCTTTCTCGCCCTTTCTCTCTTCCTATCTTCTACAGCTGCTTTCTTTTCCCTTTCCTCTCGTTCTTTTCCCTCCTCAAACTCCTTGTACTTTTCTCCTGAAACATATTTTGGGGGCTGAATCCTGTGTCCTGCATTTTTTGTGGAACTTTTCTGGGGCAAGGGGAGGTTGTCGAAAGTGGGAGGGGGGACAATGGCTTCATACAGGTCTAAATATTTCTTATAGACAGTGTCCTCTGGTCCTGGGGGAATGTTCCGCCATTGACGTCTCCTGATGTTGTACATGTCCGAGGCAGACCAACCAGTTGAAATAATAAAGTCAACAAGTTGGTCCACCGCCATGGCGATGTTGCTGGGCCCGGACGAAGACGACTTTGCAGGTGTGAGGTTGACATTGACAGCTGGGAAGTTGACGGGTGGCAGGTCGGCGGCCGGAAGTTCAACGGGTGGGAGGTTGACAGGTGCGAGGTCGACGGCTGGAAGGTCAACGTGTGCGAGGTCGACGGCTGAAAGGTCGACGGCTGGAAGGTCGACGGCTGGAAGGTCGATGGGTGCGAGGTCGACGGCTGGAAGGTCGACGGGTGCGAGGTCGACGGGTGCGAGGTCGACGGGTGGAAGGTCGACGGCTGGAAGGTCAAAGGGTGGAAGGTCAAAGGGTGGAAGGGCGACGGCTGGAAGGTCAACGGGTGGAAAGTCAACGGGTGGAAGGTCGACGGGTGCGAGGTCGACGGCTGGAAGGTCGACGGCTGGAAGGTCGACGGGTGCGAGGTCGACGGCTGGAAGGTCGACGGGTGCGAGGTCGACGGGTGGAAGGTCGACGGGTGCGAGGTCGACGGGTGGAAGGTCGACGGGTGGGAGGGCGACGGGTGCGAGGTCGACGGGTGGAAGGGCGACGGGTGGAAGGGCGACGGCTGGAAGGTCGACGGGTGCGAGGTCGACGGGTGGAAGGGCGACGGGTGGAAGGGCGACGGCTGGGAGGGCGACGGATGGGAGGGCGACGGCTGGGAGGGCGACGGCTGGAAGGGCGACGGCTGGGAGGGCGACGGGTGTGAGTTCAACGGAAGGGGGGTCGGTGGGTGTGAGATCGACGGAAGGGGGAGCGATGGCTGGGGGGTCAACTGCAGAGAGAGATGGTGACGAGCTAGGGGCAGCTGGATACTCCCCGTAGACCCGACTTGCATGACATTTTGAGTAGTCAGGCCTGTCAGGGTTCCACGGGGAGAGACCAGCTGCCTCGAACGCGTGAGCCATTTTCTCTGGGGTATGAGCCTTGAGCCATGCCTCCTTAAACACGATGGCAAAGGACTTTCTAGTCACAGAGCCAATGTTGGAAATCCGCTTGAAGTCCCGGACGCTCTCTCTCCAATGGTGCTTTAAAACACCATAGAAGATGAGGTCTAGCGGCTGCACCACGTGAGAAGCATGGGCCGGTAAAAGGTAATATGTAATGCGATGCTCTTTGCAGAAGGCATGGACTTCCATGTTTACATGGCTCTGGTGACCATCTGCAAAGAGCACCACAGGTCTCGGTAGGTCACGGACGGCTGGCTCAAACACATTTCTGAGCCAAGTCAGAAAGATTTGTGAGTTGACCCAGCCGTTGGGCGATAGATCAAAGTGAGCCTGGGAGAAGTCGTCCCACGGGTGGTAGGTCCACCTAGCTCCAGGGAAAATAATAAAGGGTGATAAGATCTTCCCTCCAGCGGACCCGGCACACAGAACAGTGATTTGCTGTTTGGTGTCGGATCCGATGGAGTAAGGGTGTTTTTGTTTAACGTCGGTAAGGACAACGGCGCCCTGTTGGAAAAACGGGAACCCACTTTCGTCCACGTTAAAAACATTATCAGGGGGGACCGTCGTGATGTCAATCCCCTCCCCCTCCAGAGTCGTCCTCACCTCCCTAAACCAACTTTTAATTTTCTCTTCAGATACCTTCGCCCTCTGCTCTCCTAGCACCATGGTCTTTCTTGGCCGGATGTTGGGGTGGCGGGCTAGGAAACTGTAATACCACTTGTTGCCTGGCTTGTTGTCCTTGAAGGGTGTGTCTCGCCCCTCCGAATTCAGAATCCTCTGAATGGCAAGACACACCTCTTCCTTCCCTTGCCCACAGCCGCGAGCACCACTTTCAGTTATCCACTGCACCACCTTCTCCTCCTCCTCTTCGGACAGTACGGTCCGACTTTTGGGCTGAACAGGGTAAAACCCTTTTAACTTGTCCCCCAAAGTTGCCCTAGGGACACGGAAGTGGGAGGCTGCTATCCTCTGGGACATTATCCCAGCCTGGCAGGCATTTACAGCTGCCTCCATATCTTCTTGGCGGTATTGCTTCCGCTTTTGTTTTTGCTGATCCATTTTTCTGGGACGGCTGGAAAGTGGTGGGGGGGGGGGGGGTTAGACACAGCAATTTAAAAATAGGAAGGAGAACTATACATGTAGATCTAGATCTAGAGGCATTCATTAAAGAGCATAGAACAGGAAGGATAAGGAGAACAAGACATTTTTGTAGAGGTAAAATTATTCCATTTCAATCATCTCAGTCAACAAACACGTGACACGCACAAAAAAAATTTCATATAACGATTTTCGTACATCACTACAAACGAAAAATATTATTACTAGATCCAGAACTATCCATAATAGATGAGTTAAGAATGGACTGTTAAGTTTATTGAAAGATATTTGGAGCAATTTAACATTAAAGATCTCTATAACTCATCAATGTGCTTTTATTTGACTTATTTTTAAATGGCCGGTATGGGGCAATTACAGCGAAAAAAGTTTCCCGCAACCGGCCACCCCACTCGTATGGCGGGAATTACGTTTTCAGCCATTACGTGCTAATAGACAAGCCAAGCAGACAACTAAAAATGGCTTTCTTTCACAAAAGACTGGTACTGAAGGAAATACGAATGCTGAAACCTTATTGGCTGACCCGCGTGGCCTTATTCAGAGTGATAACAAATGGCGGCTGCACTCACCTGGATATGTTTTCAGCTGCGAACAACGAAATGAATTTCTGCTTCAGCGCTCCTGTGATGGCGGACGTGTGGTAGGGTAAACAAACAATGCGCAGGTGCAACGAAACTGACCAATTAAAACCATTGTAGTCATAAAAGATCGATTTTATTGGCACGGAGTCCAGTCTGAGTTCGAATCGGCCGGAAAGTGGGGAGCGGCCGGTAAGGGGGGACCGTACTCTAGATCTATATCTAGATCTAGTTGTGGATCGACTTGGATGCAACTGGGGGGAGGAGTTCGGCAGAGGGCTGGGCGCTTTTTCGGTAGTTCCTACCCCGCAATTATTATTCGCCGGTTTTGGCCTCAAGACAAGAGTAGGAGTAGGGGCAGGGGTGTTTCAGCTTGCATCCCTGAGCAAAAAATATGGTGAGGGGGTTCAGGCAGTTCAGGGGGGCATGCCCATCGCTAAAGAGGTCATCCCATCACTAAAGAAAGCGGATTTCACGGTGTAACTTTCACCTTACTTACACTGTAAGGGTGTGAGAGACAAGTTTGTGTTATAATAAGATTCTCCTGTTGTACAGTTTTGTGTTCATTAATCATGTTGTGTACTTTTGTTTGTTTGAGCCGAATAAACACGAGAATAAAAAACAAAAGTTGACTTTGTTTTTTTTGTTTGATATTTTGGTTAACAGTGTCATGGATGTAAGGATTTAGACTTATTGTGTTTCCCGATGTTCGCGAGTCTGACTATTTTCGTTTTAATTGACATGCTAGATTTTTTTCAAAAAATGTCTAGATCACGCAAGAAGTGTGTTTTTCTAATGGGAAAATTGAAAAAAAAGAAATCCAGCATCGGTTTGAAACGGCAAAGGACAGCGAAATCGTGGTCGTAAATCGCTGGACTAAGTCCGACATTTTGACCCGATGTGAAGTGCCAAATTTACTTTCAAAAGCGAAATAAATGTCAGTTTTTATGCTCAAACTACGCGATACTCATTTCTATAGATTTTAGTGGTAATTTGCGAAAATTGAAGAAATTATTAAGTAAGTAGATTTGAGTAGCAATGCCCACCGAGCGCGTTTTGTTCTGCCGATTTTTGGCCCTTGCTGCGGGGGTGTTTCGTGGGACGAACTAACGCAAAGGTTGTTGTCTTCAACTCGCTCTCACGCCACTTCTCGTGAATGGATATGAATGAAACTTAGTAGCCAATCAGAAAAGAGGTCAATCTCGTAGTACGCAGTTTGACAACTTTGTATCCATCCAAGAAGCAGTTGAAAACGTTTGTGAAAGTGGTTGATGTGGTGCGCTTTGAGGATTTTCGGAGCTGTGATTTGTCAAACTGACTGATACGTTGTACACCATTTTTCTTTATTCCCTTTAAATTTCATGCTTCTGTGTTCAGCGGTTTTGGCGTAATCTTTAAAAATGTGGGAGTAACTAAGGGAAAAGCGGCATTGCCATTTGCGCGTGCTGGGTGAACGACCGGCGGCTGGGAAATTTCCACTGAGTGACGTCATCAGCCCTCGGGTGCCTCGGGCGCTACAAACGAGGCCCCGCTTATGTGAACCGGAAAGGGGGGGAAGGATACTTGAAAACTAAACGGGGGCCTTGATAACTTGCATTTTTGTTGCATTTTAGTCACAATACAATAGATGTAGTCATTTTTATTTGCTTGATTGCATGACAGAAGAATAGAAACAGAAAAGCAAACATCTTGAGAAGTGATATATGGCATTGTGTTTTCGTTATGAAAGCCTATTCCCCCCTCTTGGGAAAGCACACTCTTGGACTCGTCCTGTGCGCTCTGTTTGGAAAAGTGAGGTGTTAAGATTGTTATTAAAGAGTATGGTACTTATTTAGTCCAGTCTGGGAAGATAATCCCGTTTATACATTGATATCGTTCACGCGTGCGTGCGTGAGTGCGCCGGCGTGCATGTGTGTGTGTGTGGGCGTGAGAGAGAGAGAGAGAGAGAGAGGAGGGGGGGTGTAAATTTGTTACATTTATTGTAAAGTTGTAGACTACACATGCGAAATATTCCCATGACTTGTAAACTATATTATCTGAACGCATCTTAATCTAACACACAATAGGACACTGTCCAACAATGGATATACACACAGAGACGATCTTATTTTCTATTACAAAGTATGCATTCTTTTACTAGTAGAGAACTGGATTAATTAGACTAATAAATCCAGCTCTCTACTTACATTTTTGTGACAAATTGATCCAGAGCATTGCTAGGCAAGGAGGAACCTTTTATGTTGCCAAGTTTCATTCAAATATCTGGGAGAAAATACTTTGGGAGAAGATGATAATCTTTGTAAATCTGTAAAGAACACCACTTTTTAATTACCTGTTAATGTCTTTACAACTCAAAAAGTATGATAGATATATTAAAAATCTAACAGCATGACTAGATTCTGCATTAAAAACTGTACTAGACTGCCAAGTTTCATTTACATATACTCCAAGAAATAGGCGAGCTATGACAAATATTGTCTCAAAACGCACCGAAAACCGCCACATTTTTACCTATACACGTCTTCATAACTCAAAAAGTAAGATAGCTATGAAAAATCTGAAAGCAGGACTAGATTCTGCACGAAAAATGTTACTGGGTTGCCAAGTTTCATTTAAATACTCCGAGAAATGAGCGAGTTATGACGAATATTGTCTCAAAACTCACCAAAGAACGTCCCATATTTTGGGTTTTTAAAATTATATTAAAAGTGTACCAAAAATTAATTGATTAAAAAATTCGCAACTTTTGTGTTTATTGATGGATTTCAAAAATTCAAAAAGTTCCATGCTCAGATACAGCTACAAAATGCACCTATTTGAAAACATTTTCTGACAAAAAAAGGTTTTTCGTGGTCATTGCTAATTTAAAAGTCGTTTGTGATGCCCCCCTCCTGCTGAGTCTCTGATATCTTATGGTCGACTAGGCATTTCTCTGAGATTTACGGAAAATCACGAGGGGACTCTCCGCGAAGCCGAGGCTAAAAACTACTTCCGCTTGGCGCCATTCTTTCATTCTTTAGCGTCCTTTTCGATGAGGTGGATGTTTTGTCTTCCAAGTTTTTTCTTTTTAAGTCTCTTACGCCCGAAGCACACCAACGTTGGAATTCATTACAAATCCAACCCAATTACACGCGTTTATTTGTAGCAATGCCAATTGGGCTTTCCCTCGCTGCGAAAATTGCTCCCCGTTTGCAGGGGAATTTTTGGACCAGGTCATAGCGTAGGTGACTAAATTTCTCAAACTCAATCTGCTTTATTTCTGGACCAATGTGAATGAAATACGGCAACCAATCAGAAAATAGGGCAAACTAATGATATGTGGATGTTGAAGGTCGTACACATAAATTAACCTATACTTATGGTGTCGGGAACACTTTTGTATCGGGTGTACGGAAAAATATAAGGAGCTTAAATTTAAGCACCGAGATGGTAATTGATCTATCTAAGCTCTATAGTGTGCTCAAATTTGAACGTTATGTGTCGAGTAGTTGTTTAGACCCGATCATAAATGTATGACGACCCCCCTATCCAAAGTGGCTTCGCACGGAGACCGGCCATTTCCCCCCACTCTCGCAGCAAATATATGTGACCTACAAATCCCTGCATGACGATTTTGAGCTCATTCATTGGTCACTTGAAATAGGGAAATGGCTGGCGCGCGCTCCTGTTGTTTTATTCTCTGTTCTCCTGTAACATCGCAATGGGGGTGTTCCGAGGGGAGCTTATCTCGTCTCGGGGTGTTCGCGTCTCAACGGGGAAAAAGAATGTTTAATTGTACGGCATGCTAGATTAAATTAACTTATCTTTTAAGGTTGGCTTGGTCTAATTTCATCAAAGAAAGCTTTGCCATTATTTAGTCTCACTGCCAACATATTCTTAAAGTTCCCATGTTATGATAAGATGCAATAAATAGAATGGACTCATCCCGACACCCTTTTTTCGCAAAATCGTAATATGTACACCAAAATTTTAATTATAACAAAATTACAAAATGGGTAGCAAATCTGAAGGCAGAAATGATTTCTCCACCCAAAAACACCACGGGTAGCCAAGTTTCTCTCGAACACTCCAATTAATTACCGAGATATCTTCAATTATCTTACAGAATCTGCTACTGCGTGGTCCACTTTTTAGGAGTATTTTCCTATATGTGGGTCATCCATATTTTGCCGACCTTTACAACCCCATAACTTTTTTATTTATGAACCGATTCTCAAAATTCAAGAAGCATGATTCTTAGAGTTGAACATTCTTTCTTAGGTACCAAGTAAAAAAGGGCTAAAGCAAAAAATCAAATTTTCATTGGTCTTCTTCGATGGCTATGAATTCTGTAAGCTGTCCAGATGGGCGCTGATGATGATTTCAGGCTGTTTCGATGTTGGGAGACATTAAATTTTCAACTGATTTCTTTTTTTCTTTTTTTTGGTTCTTTTCTTTTTTAAAAATTGATTTTTATTTTTTCAGTGTTCATTTATTGTGTACATAATGATTTTTGTGGCCAGTGAATTGGATAAAATGGATTATTAATATTATACCACATTTGGTGATATATTCATGGATTGTTTCTGTCTCTCTAAATAACATTGAAAAATTCCTCTTTAAAAGACCTGTGATATATGGTACATATCCCTTTGAAAAAGTTCCAAATCCTGGAAAAAATTGGGAAAGTGGGAAAACTGTGGGGCCTCGCCGTGATATCCGCCACAAACATATTTTTACAAAATACTGTACCAAATGTTTTTTGTATACCCGCTTAAAATATGCCCTCTTTTGTGTTTTGTCAATCGGCCGGCCCTCTGCAGAGCTCCTTCCGTTAGTTCCCAACAGGGTTCTTATTGAATAATTGGAAGGTCTTCCATAACGAGAGACCACCCCAACAAACACAATAAAGAAGAGACCTAACCCTAACCCAAACCATAAGGTCCCGAATCTTTTCCCTATCCCTAACCGTACCCCAAGCCCTACTCCTATTCCTACCCCTACTCCTACTCTTAGGCCTCTATTCTACTCTGTCTCATAATGGTCGCTCGTTACGGAAGTCCTCCCAAATAAGTTTTAGTGAAGGAATGGGCATTTTCTGGTTTTGGTCCCAAGAGTCGGCCTACTAGATATCGATACTGACACAAGCCTAGTTACTCGGTATCGATGTTTTATCCTAAGAGAGCAAGAGATGGGCTGCTATTTTTCAGTAGAAAATGAGCAGTAATATGGAACGTATTTTTCAGTAGAAAATGAGCAGTAATATGGAACGTATTTTTCAGTAGAAAATGAGCAGTAATATTGAACGTATTTTTCAGTACAAAATGAGCAGTATTATTGAACGTATTTTTCAGTACAAAATGAGCAGTAATATTGAATGTATTTTTCAGTACAAAATGAGCAGTAATATTGAACGTATTTTTCAGTACAAAATGAGCAGTATTATTGAACGTATTTTTCAGTACAAAATGAGCAGTAATATTGAATGTATTTTTCAGTACAAAATGAGCAGTAATATTGAACGTATTTTTCAGTAGGGTCTTTTTGAGGAGGCCTTGCCCCTCTGACCTTCTAAAAGCTGGGGGGTTTTCCTGAAGCAAGCCCCCTTGAAGTCCCCCACTGTTGTGGCTAGTGCACATAGATACATGTAAACACGCTGGGTCCACCAAAGTGACATCTGGCCTTTAATTAGCCCAGGTTTGAGAATGATAGGCTATCATCTCTTGCTGGCTGAGCGTCAAGTGTCATATAAGCATGCGCGTGGAAAAGTAATGGTTTAGAACAACAAGTAATCGTTGGTAAAGCCAAAACCCACGCTCCATGGTTATCGTTGGGGTATTCTTTTACGTTCCCTCCCATTTCATTTTTATCTAGGGCCTACTACTATCATGTGTCCTTATTCTACTACATTGATGCGCTGAACACGAATATAGACTTCATTTCTGTCGCAAATTAACAGTTGATTTGTTTACAATTGAACTTTATCAAACTTGACGATGTGTATGCACAGTTTTGCAGAATTTTCTCGACCAGCAGAAGTTAATCTATTTTGATTTATTGCAGAAGAGACTGAAGTTTTCAAAGTCAAGAAATCCAGCCACAGCAGACGGATTGCCAAACAGATGAAGAAGGAACGCCGGGACAAGGGAAAAGACCCCTTAAATAATGGCAATGGTAATGGTAAAGAGAAAGAAGGAGCCAGTGACAGCGATGATGGAGAGGCACAGGGCAAGCGGGATCATGCTTACCGGAAACAGAGAAAGAATGAAGAAGACGAAGCAAGGGCTGAGGATAAGCTTCGGGTAAGGACAGCACATTTTCTCGCCATTTTCACCCCCACCCCCCAAAGGTCACTGGCGCATGTCCACCTATGTGTTGGCACAACTGATTCTGTAATTAAAGTCATTATAATTGAGCCACTTTTTGGGATCTGTTCCTTCACATTAAAAAAATATAAAGACCTTTTTTCGACATCACACTGAAGGTTCTTACTTTAAATTCAGAAGCAAAAAGAGTGCCAGGACTTGTGTGCATGTCATTGTTAGCAATTATTTTTCCATTGTCTCAACTTCCTATCAACCCCTGACTGTGGCACTAGGCTACAGTGATGTCTAGTGGGTTGTACAGAGGGTGGGTCTGGCCGTGACCAAACATGAGATCGCTCAGATTAGAAAGGAAGCATAATTACTTAAAAGACAGTGAAACATGTGTATGAAAAGGCAGTTTGAAAATACAAATATATTCCAAAGTATTACAATTTGTAAGTGGCAGGACCAGGTTTGGAACTGGGAAAATGGACTCATATATGTGTTTATATATATGTACATGATTTGTGTCTTTTGGTTTTTCTGTTGAGCAAATTTGCTACATGGAAGAACAAAGTTTAGATTCCAATTTAAAACTACCTTAACTCACTGATACAATACAAAGGAGCTTGCTTCCCTTTTTGTCTGATCTCCCCACTCAGAACACAGGTGCACACAGTTCAGTTAGCCTCAAAACTCCCCACTCAGAACACAGGTGCTCACAGTACAGTTAGCCTCAAAACTCTCCACTCAGAACACAGATGCTCACAGTACAGTTAGCCTCAAAACTCCCCACTCAGAACACAGGTGCTCACAGTACAGTTAGCCTCAAAACTCTCCACTCAGAACACAGATGCTCACGGTACAGTTAGCCTCAAAACTCCCCACTCAGAACACAGGTGCTCACAGTACAGTTAGCACGCTCAGAACTTCATCCAAGTGGAAGCCTTACACTTACGGGGGCTCTCGTGGCCTACAGGTTAAGGTGTTTGCCTCTCATTCAAAGGTTCTTTTTCAAAGGTTGAGAATATGTAATGTTTGAATATACAGTTGTTGCAGTGTTTTGAGTTCTGTTGTGATCTTTTCAGAAACTGAGGGAGGAGTTTCGCACTTTGAATGGAGAAGATGCTGAGGAGGCAGAGGACAGTGATGATGGGGACGGTCAAAAGACCTTCAAGGCCATGTTGGCAAGTAAGTTACGAAAGGCATAGGTGCCGACAAGTGCTTAAAAATTGCATTTGGTACACTTTTGAGGTTGTGAAAACAAGTGAGTTTTTGTGTTTTCAAATACATTTGTTTTCTAGTGTTGCTCCTCACAGACTCTCTGATGCTGGGGAAATATTATGAACTTTCAAAAGCAGATTTGCCAACAATGGTGAAAATGAAATCCAAAAATCAATTTGAGTGTGTCAGTTTATAGTTCGAGATGTTTACAAAACATTTGTCACATTCTTGCTGCGGGTCTCTTTTGAATAGCTGGAATCTGCTGAGTGCAGAAAGGAGTGCATGGCACAGGTTGAGAGAGGACTTACTTGGCCAATGACCACCGTTTGGAACAGCCATGTTTTTACACAGTCTGTTTAATTGGCCTTGAAAAGTTGGCAACTGGGAAACCGTTCACATGCTAAAATGTGTGTTTATTGTTTGTCTTTTGATCAATTTTTAAGCTTTATAAATTGATTATTTTTTTTTTAGAGGAAGGTATCAGTTTAATATATCACATTTTATAAGCCTTAATTTACAATCCATTTTTTGTTTCCATGAAAGATTTTTCTATACATTTTATGTATTCCTTTTTCATTTCTTGCATTTTGAAACTGAAAATTGTTTTTTCCAACAGGAGGTGAAATACCAGACGCGAAAACAATTCATTTTATTCGCAAGCAGCGACAAATGGCAAGAGAAACTGACAACTTTATACCTATCAATGAACCCGAAGAAAAGTCTAGCAAATCTTCCACTGCTAGGCTTGTCAGGTAATGATTGTCTTGTTTCCTTGTTTATCAGAACAGAAACAGTAATGTCTGACTCTATTAGAACAGATACAGTAACGTCTGACACAGATACAGTAACGTCTGTTCTGACACAGATACAGTAACGTCTGACACAGATACAGTAATGTCTGACACAGATACAGTAACGTCTGACACAGATACAGTAACGTCTGGTCTGACACAGATACAGTAACGTCTGACACAGATTCAGTAACGTCTGACACAGATACAGTAACGTCTGACACAGATTCAGTAACGTCTGACACAGATACAGTAACGTCTGATTGTGTCATGGCTTATTGAGGATAACTGATCTTGCACAAAGACCTAGTGCCTGCTGAAACTGAACGTGCCTTTTTGAACTCCTTAAACCCTGAGCTTTTTCCACCATTTCGCGGAGTTTTTTCTGCAGTCACATAAACCTGGCGCACTATGTCTCATTACAACCCCAAAAGCTTGCCTCCAACTTCTAAATGGCGGAAACAAAGGCTTAGTCATTACTAAAAAACTTGTTTCAGGAATAATTCTGAAAAACAAGCAAAAAGTAGCAATAGATCAAAGGAGACAGTTGTCACTAGTATCAGACACGCCCAGCGTCTGATGGGAAACAGGGTCATTACCACCGGACACGCCCAGCGTCCAATGGGGTTTAAAGAGTTATTGTGTGTGAGCCGAGTGGAAGGATGTGTGGAGGGATGAGTTACGTGTGTGAGCCGAGTGGAAGGATGTGTGGAGGGATGAGTGGTGTATGTGAGCCGAGTAGAAGGATGTGTGGAGGGATGAGTGGTGTGTGTGAGCCAGTAGAAGGATGTGTGGAGGGATGAGTGGTGTGTGTGAGCCGAGTAGAAGGATGTGTGGAGGGATGAGTGGTGTGTGTGAGCTGAGTAGAAGGATGTGTGGAGGGATGAGTGGTGTGTGTGAGCCGAGTAGAAGGATGTGTGGAGGGATGAGTTACGTATGTGAGCAGAGTGGAGGGATGAGTGGCGTGCAAGATCTGTTTTTGAGTTGGCATTTATATCCCCCCCCCCCCTCCCTGCAGTAAGTATCAGGCGGAGACAACAGAAACCTTGCTAACGAAATGTTGAGTTTTTGTTCTCAGGCCCAAAGTTCGCCTCAGTTGCATTTGTTTGTGAGTTATAGTGTTTATCTTTTTCTGACTTGAAGTTCTCTGGTGTGTCCAATGTCCTGGACTGTAGCTTCCTCCCATGTAAGTGTGGGTATGTCTGTGAGTTATAGTGTTTATCTTTTTCTGAGTTGAAGTTCTCTGGTGTGTCCAATGTCCTGGACTGTAGCTTCCTCCCATGTAAGTGTGGGTATGTCTGTGAGTTATAGTGTTTATCTTTTTCTGACTTGAAGTTCTCTGGTGTGTCCAATGTCCTGGACTGTAGCTTCCTCCCATGTAAGTGTGGGTATGTCTGTGAGTTATAGTGTTTATCTTTTTCTGACTTGAAGTTCTCTGGTGTGTCCAATGTCGTGGACTGTAGCTTCCTCCCATGTAAGTGTGGGTATGTCTGTCAGTGTTCCTGGCCCACCACCAGCCTTGGTTGTCACCGTGATTGACCTTCCGACCTGCTCTCAGGGATAGGCACTCTAGTACCTCTGTTAGTATCCGGTATACTGGACTACAGAGCAATTTTCACCCTGGTTCAAATCCCTGACTGGTTGTTCTCATATTGTTGAGTTTCCAAGGCTCTCAACCCATTTGTTTGGTCCTGTCGGAGATGGACTTTAAATTCGAGGGGTCCCACCTCTTAAATAACCTGCAAGTGTTGAAACGGGCAGTAAACCCATACATGTGCTGTTTTATCCCCAGGGACGATGACAACGACAAAAGTGAAGATGAAGAGGACCAACGAGTTGACTTCTCTGTGAACAACGCTGCACGAGAAAGACAACAGCTCCGGGATAATTTTCTGGCAGCAGAACAAGGTACAGTGAAAATTGTCCATGGCAGCCACCAGTATGGAAGATGTGCTTGTCTTAGACATGGGTATGGCAAGTGAAGGAACGTTAGTGGATGGCTGACTTCAAGTCACATGGCTCTGTGGAAAATAAAAACAAGAGATAAAAAACTAGGGTCCCCCACAGTGGGAGACTGATGCAAGTGTGCGCTCCTGACACTGTGCCAGATTTACTGGCTGCAGAACAAGGTACAGTTGAAATTGTCAAGGAGAAAAGTGGTTGTCTTATACAGGTGGTCAAGGAGAAAAGTGGTTGTCTTATACAGGTGGTCAAGGAGAAAAATGGTTTGTCATGCACAGTGTCATGATATGGAGAAAAAAAACATGGAGGGAATGAGAATTGGTCATTTGTTGGAGGGAATGAGAATTGGTCATTTGTTGGAGATAATGAGAATTGGTCATTTGTTGGAGGGAATGAGAATTGGTCATTTGTTGGAGTGATTGTCGTAGACAAGTGGTTGTTTGTACCAGCACGGTCGGCTGTGCTTGAGACATGGTACCTGTACTCTTCTGTCATTGAGCACGGTCGGCTGTACTTGAGACATGGTACCTGTACTCTTCTGTCATTGAGCTATAGAACCGTGAACATAATACAGTAAAACCCTGTTGTTCATGCAAACTTCAGGGTCTGAAAATTCCTTCCAGTCAAGCAGATATTGTGTTAAGGGAAGTTCCAGTGCATACAATAGAGGGGGGGGGGGGGACCTGGAGATTTTAATTCTTTTCGTGGTAACGAAAAATCTGTCATATCAAACGTCTTTCCGTGGGTGGTTGGCGGGTGCTCTGGTGTGGTTGCTCCTTCTTTCCTATCAAACAACTATCGTCTTTATCTCTCCTCCTTCTTTATGTCTGTTACTCTCTTGTAACACCTCTAAACTTCAGCACTAATAAGAGCTTACTGTGCTGCAAATGCCGTAAAACTCTTAGTAAAACGACAACTAACGCTGTCTCTCCCCCTTGTCTTTGTATCTTATGCTCCTGGAACACCCCCAAGCTTTTAGGACCTACTTCTGTTGTGTGGAAGTGCTGTAAAACTCTGTATCTTATGCTCCTGGAACACCCCCAAGCCTTTAGGACCTACTTCTGTTGTGTGGAAGTGCTGTGAAACTCTGTATCTTATGCTCCTGGAACACCCCCAAGCTTTTAGGACCTACTTCTGTTGTGTGGAAGTGCTGTAAAACTCTGACTGAAACGAAAGCTCTTCCTGTTGCCTATGTTCCCATGTTACTAAGAGAAATGTGTTCTGTGATTTTCCATGGATCAGGGAGTGATGAAGACAGCGATCAAGAAAGAGAGTGGGAGAACCAACAGATCAGGAAAGCAGTTAGTCTTCAGGTGGGTGTGAAATATGCAGAATGCCAATTTGCTGATTTGACGGATAAATAAGAATTTCTGAAACGATGTGGATTTTGCCTGACTTGAATAAGGTGTATTATACTATATGATCCTTTAATTATCCGAAATGATCCTTACATTTTGATCTGTGAAATTCATCTGTTGTGTCTTATCTATTGTGCCTGGTGTGGTTTGCTCTTTCTTTCCTTTCAAACACCTATCATCCTCATCTCTCCTCCTTCTTTCCTTTCAAACACCTATCATTCTCATCTCTCCTCCTTCTTTCCTTTCAAACACCTATCATTCTCATCTCTCCTCCTTCTTTCCTTTCAAACACCTATCATCCTCATCTCTCCTCCTTCTTTCCTTTCAAACACCTATCGTCCTCATCTCTCCTCCTTCTTTTTTGTGTTTGTTACTCTCTTGTAACACCTCTAATCTTCGGCACTTAAGCGTCTTATTGTCTTGCAAGTGCCGTTATAAAGTTTTACTTAAACAAAAGTACTGTACCATTCTTATGGTGAACTGTTTACTGTCCTCAGATTCTGTACAAGGAACAATCTTATAATCACCTGTTTACTGTCCTCAGATTTTGTAGAAGTGACAATCTTATAATCACCTGTTTACTGTCCTCAGATTCTGTAGAAGTAACAATCTTATAATCACCTGTTTACTGTCCTCAGATTTTGTAGAAGTAACAATCTTATAATCACCTGTTTACTGTCCTCAGATTCTGTAGAAGGAACAATCTTATAATCACCTGTTTACTGTCCTCAGATTCTGTAAAAGTGACAATCTGATAATCACCTGTTTACTGTCCTCAATCACCTGTTTACTGTCCTCAGATTCCTGGTGTAGAGCTGCTCCCAAGCACAACCGTCAGTGACAACAACAGCAACGTGTCATTCTACTCTTCGACCCAGACAACCGCAGCAGCGGGGGCTGAACTGCCTGCTTCCTCGTCAGACGAACTAAAGCCCTTCTCAGCTCTCTCAAAATTTCAAAATGCATCGGAAATTACCATAGAGTCTGTTAGAAAACGTTTGCAAGAACGGTAAGGCTGTTGCTGTCCTGTCTTCAATGTCGTCGGGACCCTGATGGTTGTCTAGGTTTAGTGACAGATCCAACATCCAACTATTGTTTACCTCCCAGGTGTATGTAGAGAATAAACTATTGTCTTACCTCCCAGGTTTATGTAGAGAATAAACTATTGTCTTACCTCCCAGGTTTATGTAGAGAATAAACTATTGTCTTACCTCCCAGGTGTATGTAGAGAATAAACTATTGTCTTACCTCCCAGGTTTATGTAGAGAATAAACTATTGTCTTACCTCCCAGGTTTATGTAGAGAATAAACTATTGTCTTACCTCCCAGGTTTAGGTAGGGAATAAACTATTGTCTTACCTCCCAGGTTTATGTAGAGAATAAACTATTGTCTTACCTCCCAGGTGTATGTAGAGAATAAACTATTGTCTTACCTCCCAGGTTTATGTAGAGAATAAACTATTGTCTTACCTCCCAGGTTTATGTAGGGAATAAACTATTGTCTTACCTCCCAGGTTTATGTAGAGAATAAACTATTGTCTTACCTCCCAGGTTTAGGTAGGGAATCAACTTGCTTGCCTTCTCACCTTATCCCACTGCTGTACTGCAAGTAGCTGTCTCGGGGTTTCCCTGGCTGTGTCTAAGCTTCTCTCTGACTGTTGAGTTGAAACGTAAACTACAGTACAAAGTGCCCTATCTGTACAATACAAAGTGCCCTATCTGTAGTGGGAAACGGTTTCTGTCCCTCTTTCTTGACTCTCGTCAAGTTGAGACTTTGGCCAAAATCGTTTTTCTACTTTGATTCCGAGGTTGACAACTTTTAAAAAATGTGTTTTGAATCATCAGTGTTTAATGTTCTCAATGTGCTGAAAATGTCCTAGTGTTTGGTGCATTATTGGGGAGGTACAGGTGTAGTGCTGATGTAGCCTATCTTGGTCCTGGTGGGTGAGGACCACGCTGGTGCACTTTGTGAGTGCTGAGCTCATCTATATAGGACATTACCGAGGGGAGACAATTATCTTGTCTATTTGAGAGTCCAATGTGGCAATGTACACAGCTTTTAGGTGGTTGCCAGGCGATTTGTTGTTTGCTCCTTTGTTTCCTCCCAGCAGCTATCGTCTATATCTCTCCTCCCAGCAGCTATCCTCTATATCTCTCCTCCCAGCAGCTATCCTCTATATCTCTCCTCCCAGCAGCTATCCTCTATATCTCTCCTCCCAGCAGCTATCCTCTATATCTCTCCTCCCAGCAGCTATCGTCTATATCTCTCCTCCAAGCAGCTATCGTCTATATTTCTCCTCCCAGCAGCTATCCTCTATATCTCTCCTCCCAGCAGCTATCGTCTATATCTCTCCTCCCAGCAGCTATCGTCTATATCTCTCCTCCCAGCAGCTATCGTCTATATCTCTCCTCCCAGCAGCTATCGTCTATATCTCTCCTCCCAGCAGCTATCCTCTATATCTCTCCTCCCAGCAGCTATCCTCTATATCTCTCCAAGCAGCTATCCTCTATATCTCTCCTCCCAGCAACTATCGTCTATATCTCTCCTCCCAGCAGCTATCGTCTATATCTCTCCTCCCAGCAGCTATCCTCTATATCTCTCCTCCAAGCAGCTATCCTCTATATCTCTCCAAGCAGCTATCGTCTATATCTCTCCTCCAAGCAGCTATCCTCTATATCCCTCCTCCCAGCAGCTATCGTCTATATCCCTCCTCCCAGCAGCTATCCTCTATATCTCTCCTCCAAGCAGCTATCGTCTATATCTTTCCTCCCAGCAGCTATCCTCTATATCTCTCCTCCCATAAGCTATCGTCTATATCTCTCCTCCCAGCAGCTATCCTCTATATCTCTCCTCCAAGCAGCTATCCTCTATATCTCTCCAAGCAGCTATCGTCTATATCTCTCCTCCAAGCAGCTATCCTCTATATCCCTCCTCCCAGCAGCTATCGTCTATATCCCTCCTCCCAGCAGCTATCCTCTATATCTCTCCTCCAAGCAGCTATCGTCTATATCTTTCCTCCCAGCAGCTATCCTCTATATCTCTCCTCCCATAAGCTATCGTCTATATCTCTCCTCCCAGCAGCTATCGTCTATATCTCTCCTCCCAGCAGCTATCCTCTATATCTCTCCTCCCAGCAGCTATCCTCTATATCTCTCCTCCCAGCAGCTATCGTCTATATCTCTCCTCCAAGCAGCTATCCTCTATATCTCTCCTCCCAGCAGCTATCCTCTATATCTCTCCTCCCAGCAGCTATCCTCTATATCTCTCCTCCCAGCAGCTATCGTCTATATCTCTCCTCCCAGCAGCTATCCTCTATATCTCTCCTCCAAGCAGCTATCCTCTATATCTCTCCAAGCAGCTATCGTCTATATCTCTCCTCCCAGCAGCTATCCTCTATATCTCTCCTCCAAGCAGCTATCCTCTATATCTCTCCTCCCAGCAGCTATCATCTATATCTCTCCTCCTCTTCTGTATATATGTTACTCTGGTAGACATACATCTAATCTACGGCACCTGTATGCTGCAAGTCTCAAGTGCTAAAAAACTCTTTCTAAAAGTAAACTACAAAGCTTAGTTCCCATCAATCAGTCACGCTCAGCTCTTGACCAGATCCAGAGTCCATCTCCTCAGAATTTTATGGGAAATGTTATTAGCAATCTCTCTTAACAGAA
>NW_004798477.1:74639-89648 GCF_000002075.1 Aplysia californica | reverse complement strand
CTATCGTCTATATCTCTCCTCCCAGCAGCTATCCTCTATATCTCTCCAAGCAGCTATCGTCTATATCTCTCCTCCCAGCAGCTATCCTCTATATCTCTCCTCCAAGCAGCTATCCTCTATATCTCTCCAAGCAGCTATCGTCTATATCTCTCCTCCCAGCAGCTATCCTCTATATCTCTCCTCCAAGCAGCTATCCTCTATATCTCTCCTCCCAGCAGCTATCCTCTATATCTCTCCTCCCAGCAGCTATCGTCTATATCTCTCCTCCAAGCAGCTATCCTCTATATCTCTCCTCCCAGCAGCTATCATCTATATCTCTCCTCCTCTTCTGTATATATGTTACTCTGGTAGACATACATCTAATCTACGGCACCTGTATGCTGCAAGTCTCAAGTGCTAAAAAACTCTTTCTAAAAGTAAACTACAAAGCTTAGTTCCCATCAATCAGTCACGCTCAGCTCTTGACCAGATCCAGAGTCCATCTCCTCAGAATTTTATGGGAAATGTTATTAGCAATCTCTCTTAACAGAAAAAATGTTGGGTGTTCATTGAAGAAATTTCTTAGTTTGTCTCTATTTTGTTCTCTACAGGTACTGTAATATCATCACTTTTCTGTTAGACTGCAAATATGAGAGTGGGACAAAACATTGTGCACTAAAGTGCAGTCAGTTTGCTTTTCCCACGCACATATTTTCAGTTGTGCAGACTTTGTGCTCATGCCTGTGGTCTTCCCTTTCAGCCTTTCCATCATGGACACGGTGTACAGAACTCACAAATTAGAGCTTGAGAGAACGCTCTCAGACTCTGCTGACACTAGAGACAGCATTGAGAATTGCCAGCAGAGTGCGCCACAGTTAGAAGATCGATTTCAGTTTTTCCAAGAATTGAGGGGGTATGTTCGGGACTTGATAGAATGCCTCAATGAGAAGGTATGTCCCTTCTTTTCTCTCTCCTCTTTAGTTGTTGTCGCTCCTTTTTTTTGACTAGAAGAATTAAGTGTTGGAATTTTGAGAAAGATCTCATTGAGATCGCCATTTTCCCCCCTCTGTTATTGTTGTTTTTTTTTAAATGTGTACACGCCGTGTGTACTGTAGCAGTCTTCCTGTCGCATCACTTGCTTTCACTTATCTCAAGCTGGGATTTTTGGAGCTGCAGTTTAAGGGGGCCCTTAAAGAGAGCCAATCCAGCAACAATATGCTTGAGCATAGCTGCCGACCTGTGTGTAAACAACGGATTTCACTCTTTGCCGTTACAAGGCTCACATAGGAAAAACAATCACAAACATTTGGGGGAAATCCCCCAAAACTGGGTGGTATACATCGCTGACCAGCGTTCTGTGATGGGAACAGAAATTTTGTTTTGTTCTAGTGGAGGCAATACGGCACTTGCAACTGCATTAGGTCATATGAGCGCCAAGGAGTGGATGTCAACAGAGAAGTCCTTACAAAGATCGGAATTACTCTGCTACCTGTCTAGCTTCAACAGCACAAAGTCTGCTTCGACTATCAAGGCTCCCCGGAAATAGCGGGTCACAAGAATGTGACAAATATACCAAAGAATTAGAGGAAAAATGACAATAGTAAGGATAAGGAAAGAAAAGGCTGCAGTTCAGGCGCAGTTATGAGCAAGACATTGACGAATCAGCCCATTTACAGTTACAATTGTACTGTTTATAAGAACTCCAGATGTTAATGTGTCCCCCCCCCCCCCTTTGGGAATGGCCTAAACACACTTCAATTAGTAGCACAGCCCCGGGGGGTGAGCGGAACTTTGGCGTTGTTGTCGATGGGCGAGATGTGACAACAAAGTGTTAATACAACAAAGTGTTAATACAACAAAGTGTTAATACAACAAAGTGTTAATACAACAAAGTGTTAATACAACAAAGTGTTAATAGCACAGCTGCCAACCTGCCTGGAAACAACCTATTTTGTAGCACAGCTGCCCGTAAAAAAATGTACTCAATAGAATAGCTTCCAACCAAACCATCAATGATTTATTTATAGAGGCACCAGCCATCCATGTCCAGGTGCTGTTTTAACCTTTAATAGCTTCCAACCTGTACACAAACAGTGCATGAAATAGCAGAACTGCTACCCTATAGGTTTTAAAAGTTTGTCGTATGTTTTTGAAGATCTGAGTAAGGAAGTCGGTTTTCGTTGTTGGAAAAGAGTATTCTCTGGTTACTAGTGCTGCTCCTCATGACTTGCCGATGCTCAATAAAAACTAGGAACTTTCAAGACAGGATTTGCAAATAGTATTGGGGAAAAGCTGATACATCAATTGTATTTGAGCCCGTTACCACAATGCCAGTGCCCACTATCTTGACCCATCCCATATGTAGAGTCCTTTTAAAGAAAAAATAAATATTGTTTTGTTTGGAAAAGTTGGTAGCTTTGATCTTTGACTTTATGTGTTGGACATTGCCCAAGTTGGCCTGGGAAATAAATGGTGCTATTTGCATTGGGCGACATTGGTTGAATGGGGAAAAGCTGATACATCAATTGTATTTGAGCCCGTTACCACAATGCCAGTGCCCACTATCTTGACCCATCCCATATGTAGAGTCCTTTTAAAGAAAAAATAAATATTGTTTTGTTTGGAAAAGTTGGTAGCTTTGATCTTTGACTTTATGTGTTGGACATTGCCCAAGTTGGCCTGGGAAATAAATGGTGCTATTTGCATTGGGCGACATTGGTTGAAATACCCAAGCTCTCAAAAGTGAGACTAAAACTGACACTGCAGCGTTTGTCCCTTCAGGGTATGTCATGAGATCAAATGTTTGTCCCTTCAGGGCATGTCATGAGATCAAATGTTTGTCCCTTCAGGGCATGTCATGAGATAAAGTGTTTGTCCCTTCAGGGCATGTCATGAGATAGAATGTTTGTCCCTGAAGGGTATGTCATGAGATCAAATGTTTGTCCCTTCAGGGCATGTCATGAGATCAAATGTTTGTCCCTTCAGGGCATGTCATGAGATCAAATGTTTGTCCCTTCAGGGCATGTCATGAGATAGAATGTTTGTCCCTTCAGGGCATGTCATGAGATCAAATGTTTGTCCCTTCAGGGCATGTCATGAGATCAAATGTTTGTGCCGTTACTTCCCACTGGGGGGGACAATATTGGCTTGAATTTTTCACCACAGTTTTTACAAATTTGATTTATTCCCCAACTCACGGCAGGCCACATTCATTATTAATTACTTTGCTGGAGCCACATTCATTATTAATTACTTCGCTTACTCGCGGGCTGGACTGAATCAGCTTGTGGATCATAGCTTGGCCACACCAGCCTTTAGTGTTTCTTGTAGGTTTGAGTTTGGTTTTTTACTTCAATAAGAAAAACTCAGCGCACCAGCACCGATGTCATGATTAACCATCAGGCAGATCACTTTGTGAATTTGACAAAGTTTCTTGAATAGTTCTGTGACTCCTCTAATCTTTTGCACTTCTATGACCTAATTGTGCTGCATGTACCGTACTTTACTTTACTTTTACTTTTCCCATCCAGTGGCCATCTGGGTTCAAGCACTTCGGCCTTTTGCAATTGCCGCAAAACTCTTACTAAAACTGAAAATGTAGCAAAGAAAGTTTCCAATGGGCTCCCTTAAATTTGCTCTGACCAATAAAAATCTCAGGAAAAACCTTGTTTGTGAACAAAGAAGGGTCACCCTTCCATTTGGGGCAGTCGAAAAGTCACATTTTGTAGCGAGATGTTTGTCTGTAGTGAGGCGTCAGCCGCAGAAAGGCTTATCGAGATACTTTATATTATATATCGTTGACACTTATCGAGATACTTTATATTATATATCGTGACACTTATCGAGATACTTTATATTATATATCGTTGACACTTATCGAGATACTTAATATTATATATCGTTGACAGGCTGGTCAATTGTTGCTACCTCATACTTGTATATCCTTGACTAGATGGTCAATTGTTGATGATACCTACATGATAATCCTTGACAAGCTGATCAATTGTTGCTACTACCTACATGACTATCCTTGACAAGCTGATCAATTGTTGCTACTCCCTACATGACTATCCTTGACAAGCTGATCAATTGTTGCTACTACCTACATGACTATCCTTGACAAGATGATCAATTGTTGCTACTACCTACATGACTATCCTTGACAAGCTGATCAATTGTTGCTACTACCTACATGACTATCCTTGACAAGCTGATCAATTGTTGCTACTACCTACATGACTATCCTTGACAAGATGATCAATTGTTGCTACTACCTACATGACTATCCTTGACAAGCTGATCAATTGTTGCTACTACCTACATGACTATCCTTGACAAGATGATCAATTGTTGTCCCAGGATGCCACATTTTTCAGGAGAGAGGAAAAAACAACAGTTTCATTATTTTTTACAATTACACCTTCAGTATTTATCTTTTCTTACCCTGACCGACATTTGGAATTTGAATTTTGACCAAACATCACTTGGGCATTTTGAAGCCATACTACAGAGGGTTGTTTTTTGTTGTTGTTGTTTTTTTAAAATAATGTCAGTTAATGTTCTTTGATAGATAAGCAGAAAGAGTACTGTGCTAAGACCAGTGAGGTTTTTGAAGGGCTCTGTGTTTTATTCTGTGTATGAAAATCTTCATCAAGTGCCAGATGTGGAACAGACATGGCCGCCCATGGTTCTGACTCAGTTCTCTGCTCGGATGCTCATTGGAAACAATGGTATTATCCGGGGTTTTCTTCCCCAACATCTATTCAAGTTCTGCAAACTAAGTTTTCTTGGGTTACCTCTGCCTTTTTCCCTTGTTTTTCCATGGAGAACAAGATGTTCAAGGCTTTATTTTGATATTTAAATATATCTTGTAATTATGTCAACTCACTGATTGTGTTTATTTGATTTTTTTTTTTTTTTTGCTGAACAGGTCCCACTTCTGACAGACTTGGAGCAGCGTGTGGAGAATTTACTCAAGTCGCGAGCATCACGACTCATTCAGCGGAGACAGCAGGACGTGCAGGATCAGTGTCGAGACTACATGACAAGTCGGTATTGGTCATTGTAACGAGCATTGAGAGTTGTGTAAATGGCTACATCACACAAGTCAGTATTGTCATTGTAACGAGCATTGAGAGTTTTGTAAATGGCTACATCACAAGTCAGTATTGTCATTGTAACGAGCATTGAGAGTTTTGTAAATGGCTACATGACAAGCCTTGATTGGTCATTGTAACGAGCATTGAGAGTTTTGTAAATGGCTACATCACAAGTCAGTATTGTCATTGTAACGAGCATTGAGAGTTGTGTAAATGGCTACATCACAAGTCAGTATTGTCATTGTAACGAGCATTGAGAGTTGTGTAAATGGCTACATCACAAGTCAGTATTGTCATTGTAACGAGCATTGAGAGTTGTGTAAATGGCTACATCACAAGTCAGTATTGTCATTGTAACGAGCATTGAGAGTTGTGTAAATGGCTACAGTAACGAGCATTGAGAGTTGTGTAGATGGCTACATCACAAGTCAGTATTGTCATTGTAACGAGCATTGAGAGTTGTGTAGATGGCTACATCACAAGTCAGTATTGTCATTGAACTTTCCCTCCCACTCAGCATATCTACTGTTTATTGTCAGCTTTTTCCAGCTACCTTCCTCCTTTCTGGAGTCTGTGGCAGTCATACAGTCGGAATAGATTGCCTTTATGTTGTGTATATCCACGCTCAACGACAAGCTCTATGCGCTTCACAACTATTACTGCCCCAGCAGACCCTACAACACTCAGAAACGTTCTCGGCTTACCGGGAAACATACAATGCAAGCTGCCGATTGCAAGCACTCAACTGTAACAGACAAGATGTTTGGCTGTCTATAACAGGGTTCCGTTCTCAACTGTAACAGACAAGATGTTTGGCTGTCTATAACAGGGTTCCCTTTTCCACCTGGATGAAGGGAGAAATATTCGTGAAAAGTGCTTGTCGCAAACACACAATGTCCCGTCCCTGATGGGGTTTGAACCCATGGCCTTTAGGCTGTGAGTCTGACAGTATCGGTGTTTCACTTCCGCTTTGAAAGAGCTGAGCATGAGATCCGTAAGAAACGCAGTCGTGAATCCCCTGTCATGCTCCCATGTTGCTCATAAACAAAGATTTGGTGTGTGGCACATTGTTTAGATCTAGTGACAAGTGGATGGTTAGGGGGCTCTCTGCTGTGGTTTGCTCCTTCTTTCCCATCAGACATCTGTGGGGGCTCTCGTGGCCTAGAGGTTAAGGTGTTGGCCTCTCATTCAAAGGTCCCGGGTTCGAATGCGGGTAGCGACAAAAAAATTTTTCTTCTCTAAAATTGTCTCCTTTCACCTCCTTTCCTGCTCTCTAGCAATGTTCTGTTGTCTGCTTTCATTTCCACTTTCTGCCCCCACCCCTTCACCCCCTCACTTTCTTTGCCCCCTCCTCTGGGCTCCTGACTCTTTCTGCAGCCTTTCTACTGCTACTCCTTGGCCCCTCCTTACTGCTGTCTTTCTGCCACACCCCTGATCTTCTGGTAGGAAAGATCTACACCTAGCCTTCTCGGACAAGGGCGAAAAATCTCGGAGGGCCCGTGTGCAAGTTGCGCACGTTAAAGATCCCTTGGTGGTCTAAAATCGATAAGAGTAGGCTTCGGCCGCCACCCGGGCAAAATTCAAAATTTCCTACCAACTGAAAATATTAGGTGTGTCCCGCGCGCTCATATGACCTATGCAGTTGCAAGCGCCGTAAAACACTTTACAAAAAAAAAATAAAAAAAGACATCTGTCTTGTGGGTGGTTGGCAGGTGCTCTGTTGTGGTTTGCTCCTCCTTTCCTATCAAACATCTATTGTCCTTCTCTCGTAACACCTCTAATCTTTTGCACCTATATGACCTAATTGTGTTGCAGGTGCCGTAAAACTCTTACAAAAACTAAAGACATCTATCGTCCTTATCTGTTCTCCCTTTCTTTGTATGTCATTCTCTTGTAACACCTCTAATCTTCGGCACTTATATGACCTATTTATTTTGCAAGTACTGTAATAATCTTACTAAGACTAAAACTAAGCTAATTGTGTCGTGTTTCTTCCCCACTCTGTATTTTCCCCAGACGCGTCCAGTGTGAAGATGGACGTGGAGGCGGGGGAGGAGCTGGCCAGACAGAGGAGAGCCGCAGAGAGAGAGGCCAGGAGGTGGGTTTTTGGCACATGGTCCACGGTCGTCTGTACATTTGGCGCATGTTTCACTGCTGTCTGTACATTTGGCGCATGTTTCACTGCTGTCTGTATGTTTGGCGCATGTTTCACTGCTGTCTGTATGTTTGGCGCATGTTTCACTGCTGTCTGTATGTTTGGCGCATGTTTCACTGCTGTCTGTATGTTTGGCGCATGTTTCACTGCTGTCTGTATGTTTGGCGCATGTTTCACTGCTGTCTGTATGTTTGGCGCATGTTTCACTGCTGTCTGTATGTTTGGCGCATGTTTCACTGCTGTCTGTATGTTTGGCACATGGTCCCTGCCGTCTGTACATTTGGGCTGATGTTTTTATCAAGTGTCTTCCCTCTCAGCCTGGGTTGGTCCCGACTGGTAATGTCTAAGTAGCCCTACTCTAAAATGGTCTATGTTCTGTGTGTGTGTGGGGGGGTTTGCAGTGTGTGTAAAACTATGACAAAACTCTAAAATTGTCTTCATTGTGTGTGTGTGGGGGGGGGGGGGGGGGTATGTGTGTAAAACAATGACACTTGCCATTTTGAACTCCCATCTGGCTGTGGAAAGTCTGGAGTCTTCGCTCCTGTTGGGCAAAAACTGCTGGTTTAGGCTGCTTGTCTTATTCTTTTCGTACTTTAAATGACCATTACTATGTCGATGAGCTGCGTTTTACTCCTTTCCAATTAAACATCTATTGTAACCCCCCGAGGCAGTACTACTGACAAGTGTCTTTAGGCCATTCCCAAAGGGGGGACATTAACATGTTCTTATGCACAGTAGAATTGTAAATGAGCTGATTTATCAATGTCATGCTCACACTGTGCCTGAACAACATTAAGGAAACTGCTGCTTTTTCTTTCCTCGTCCTTACTATCGTCGTTTTTCCTCGACTTCTTTTGTTGAGGCTTGAGAGGTGAGCAGAGTAATCCTGATTCCCCGTTTGGACTTCTCTGTTGACATCCTCCCCTTGGCGCTCATATGACCTTGTGCAGTTGCAAGCGCCGTAAAACCTGACTAAAACTAACAAAACTTTTATGTTTTCATTTGTGCACAGGTCAAGAAGGAGACGAGCGAGAGAAGGGAAGAACATGGTTGGCCACCACGACGGCTTGTCCTCCGATGATGAGGAGAGCAGTCAGTCTCTGGCCCTCAAGTTCAATTCTGAAATGGGTGAGTGAGATTAATAAAAAATAATAATAATAATAAGAGCATTTATATATTAGTATAGAGCATGTCCCCACCCCAGGGCATGCTTTATGTCTTTACAACTAGTACTCTTCTAGCACACCCTAATACACTTTCCAACTTTCCAACTTCGCGGGAAGCATACAGTGCAAGCAGCCGATGAAACACGAACAAAGTGACACAACCTTTCCCCGTTTGTTGCCGGGTGCCCATTCCCGCCTGGGCAATGTGAGGAAATGAGTGTATTAAACGACTTCCCCAAGGAGACAGCAATGTCCCTGATGGGATTTGAACCTACACCCTTATGGTAGAGAGTGGGAGAGTGCTGCACTTTACTGATTTCCTGTTACTTTTTGCCAGTGGGTTGGGGTTTTTTAATGTTTGACTAGCACCCGCGCTACATTCAAAATTTAAGAATCCCCTACATAAAAAATAAGCCTATCACAGCTGTAAAATAGCTAGACACATCCTTACACCTTCCTTGATTCCACAAGTATTGGGTTCGACACATCCTTACACCTTCCTTGATTCCACAAGTATTGGGTTCGACACATCCTTACACCTTCCTTGATTCCAAAGGTATTGGCAATGTCTTTCTTTTAGAGCATATCAAGGAAGTAAATAACTCTAATTACAACTGATAAACGAGGGCTATCAGGCCACCAGAAATGTATCTTTGGTGCCAGTGAATTGAGCGTTTTTTGATTGGTTGATCAACAGAGGAGATCGTCCGATCCAGGGACACAATGTTTGACGATGTCGTCGACGAGTTCTCCCTAATCGAACATGTGAAGAAACAGTTTGAGGACTGGAAATTTACCTACGGCGACACGTACCGAGAGGCGTACATCGGTCTGTGCATGCCCAAGCTGCTGAATCCCTTTGTGAGGAAAGAGCTGCTGGCCTGGAATCCTTTTGCTGTGAGTTGTTAGTGCCGTGAAACTTGCATGTGTCGTCTCTGTGTGTCTGTGGTGAAGTGATGGTAGTGTCAGTGATGGTAGCTCTACTGTGTGTGGTCTCTGTGGTTCAGTGATGGTAGCTCTACTATGTGTGTACAGTGATGGTAGCTCTACTGTGTGTGTACAGTGATGGTAGCTCTAATGTGTGTGTACAGTGATGGTAGCTCTACTGTGTGTGTACAGTGATGGTAGCTCTACTATGTGTGTACAGTGATGGTAGCTCTACTATGTGTGTACAGTGATGGTAGCTCTATGTGTGTACAGTGATGGTAGCTCTACTATGTGTGTACAGTGATGGTAGCTCTACTATGTGTGTACAGTGATGGTAGCTCTACTATGTGTGTACAGTGATGGTAGCTCTATGTGGTAGCTCTATGTGTGTATAGTGATGGTAGCTCTATGTGTGTACAGTGATGGTAGCTCTATTGGAACTGTGAGACATTTTGGTGAAAGGTGAGGGTTTACTAAAAGTAGTGAGAAAATGGCTGCCAGAGCTGAGTGACTTCCAAAGTGTGGGTGTCCTTTGAAACTGCAATGTTACATTTTTGTGCTTTGATTAGCGTTTTTCAATAAGAGCTACTCAGGAAGATGTTTAAAAATTAAATGAGTATAAAATGTATTGAGCCCAGACAAAAAAAAATGCTAAAACTTGTCCAACAAAATGATGTTTTCTTGGATTTCATTCTAATTGACGTGCGCCTGATTTCACCACGATGGCACACGTAGAAATGAAATGTATTAGTTGTAATTCCTTGTAATTGTAAGGAAGGAAAGTAGACTGTGCACACAAGGTGCCTGAGGAGAATCTTCTGACTGTGGACTTGGCTGTGAGTACGTCATGCACACAGTGGTTGCTATTCGCTGAAGACTACAAACCTTTTTTTTTCTTTCTTTTTCTTTGACAATCAGGAAAACTGTGTGGACTTTGAGGACATGAGCTGGTTTACCATTCTCCTATTCATGGGCTCAAAAGAAGGTGATGAGATGGATCGGGGAGATGATGATGTGAGAATTTTGCCGTCTATCGTGGAAAAGATCATTCTACCCAAAATGACATGTGAGTATACCTTTAGTTGTGTGACTGTACTTTTGGATCTGTTCAGCTTTCACCAGCAGTGCAGTCCTCTTGTAGTTGAAAGGGTGCTTCAGTCTTCATCAGTCACGCAGCTGTATGGCTTTTTAAAATGTTTTATGAAAGATATCGAGTAGTGGGTTGGCCTTGATAGCTGGCTAGTAGGCCATATCAGACAAGTTCATATCTGACCACATCACATCAGGTCAGTTCCTACTTATATCTGACCACATCAGGTCAGTTCCTACTTCTATCTGACCACATCAGGTCATTTCCTACTTCTATCTGACCACATCAGGTCAGTTCCTACTTATATCTGACCACATCACATCAGGTCAGTTCCTACTTATATCTGACCACATCAGGTCAGTTCCTACTTATATCTGACCACACCACATCAGGTCAGTTCCTACTTATATCTGACCACATCAGGTCAGTTCCTACTTCTATCTGACCACATCACATCAGGTCTGTGAATGAGATTTAGAGGTGTGAGACCCGTACACACTGAGGTCTGTGAATGAAATTTGGAGGTGTGTGGGAGGTGTTGGATCAATACACACTTAGGTCTGTGGGAGGTGTTGGGCCAATACACACTTAGGTCTGTGGGAGGTGTTGGATCAATACACACTTAGGTCTGTGGGAGGTGTTGTATCAATACACACTTAGGTCTGTGGGAGGTGTTGGATCAATACACACTTACGTCTGTGGGAGGTGTTGTATCAATACACACTTAGGTCTGTGGGAGGTGTTGGATCAATACACACTTAGGTCTGTGGGAGGTGTTGGATCAATACACACTTAGGTCTGTGGGAGGTGTTGGGCCAATACACACTTAGGTCTGTGAATGAGACGAGCTGCCTGAGCTACAAGTGAGCCACCTATCCATCTCACTTTTTCACCAGCACTGAATGACCAGTTAATTATGTGCGTGTGCTTCTGTTTATTTGAGCTTAACGGAAGATGCCTACATTTTTCTGTTTCAGTTCTTGTACAAAATGTGTGGGATCCAATATCAACAGCACAGTCGACCCGACTGGTCAGTCTGACCCTCAAGCTGACCAACCAGTATCCCACTATTCATGCAAAGAACAAAAATTTTCGGGTAAGTCAAATGTTGAAGACACAGCTCGTCTGTCACAGTCTGTCTGTCTGTCTCACAGTCTGTCTGCCTGTCTCACAGCTTGTCTGTCTGTCTCACAGCTCATCTGTCTGTCTCTCAGCTTGTCTGTCTGTCTTTCAGCTTGTCTGTCTGTCTCTCAGCTCGTCTGTCTCACAGCTTGTCTGTCTGTCTCTCAGCTTGTCTGTCTGTCTCTCAGCTTAACTGTCTGTCTGTCTGTCTCACAACTTGTCTGTCTGTCTCTCTGCTTGTCTGTCTGTCTCTCAGCTTGTCTTTCTGTCTCTCAGCTCGTCTGTCTGTCTCTCAGCTCGTCTGTCTCTCAGCTCGTCTGTCTGTCTCTCAGCTCGTCTGTCTGTCTCTCAGCTCGTCTGTCTCTCAGCTTGTCTGTCTGTCTCTCAGCTCGCCTGTCTGTCTCTCAGCTCGTCTGTCTCTCAGCTCGTCTGTCTGTCTCTCAGCTCGTCTGTCTCTCAGCTTGTCTGTCTGTCTCTCAGCTTGTCTTTCTGTCTCTCAGCTTGTCTGTCTGTCTCTCAGCTTGTCTGTCTGTCTCTCAGCTTGTCTGCTTCTCAGCTTGTCTGTCTCATAGCTTGTTTGTCTGTCTGTCTCACAGTTTGTCTGTCTGTCTCACAGCTTGTCTGTCTGTCTCACAACTTGTCTGTCTGTCTGTCTCTCAGCCTGTCTCACAGCTTGTCTGTCTCACAACTTGTCTGTCTGTCTGTCTCACAACTTGTCTATCTGTCTGTCTGTCTCACAATTTGTCTGTCCTAACTTAGTTGTAGTCATTGAGTCCTGGGATGACATGAGATACAACTGGGTGGTTGGCCGGTGCTCTGCTGTGGTTTGTTCCCTCTTTGCTTCCTTCCAACATCTATGGTCCTCATCTCTCCTCTTTGTTTTCTTTGTGAATTGTTCTCTTGTAACACTTCTAATCTTCTACACTTGTATGACCTGCATGCTTTGCAAGGGGTGTAAATCTTACGAAAACTCCTTCTGGGTGTGGGTTAGGCTTCCAGAATAGACAGACATTCCCAGGAGCACAGACAGACATTCCCAGGAGCACAGACAGACATTCCCAGGAGCACAGACACAAACTGAACAAATTGTGAGGGTATCAATTTGGAACGCTTGTTGACTCCAAACTGTATCTTTGCTCAACTGTTGCTTGATTATTGTTGTTTGATGTTCCATTCAACAAAACATAACAATCGACCGGCAGTCAAACAAATAGGAAGTTATGAGTCCACAAGCCTTTCAAATGTACACTCTCACAGTTTCTAGTTTGTCCCGTGTGCTCTTCAGACACATCCAGTAGCTAGTTCCAGACGTGCTCCACAAGTCGCTGCCTTAGAGTCACAACGTTGTATCTGCTCTGTACCTAGTTGACAGAAATTTGACATGAAAGATTTTGAGTTTCTCATCATGTCAAGCTTTTGTGAATGCACTGCTTTGAATATCTTGATAATGATTCAGAATAATCTGACGATTTTGATAGAGCAGACAGAACATTTGGTGTCTGACCTCATGATCGCGATAACTCACAACGGCCCAAAATGTCAGATAGAACTATGTAATTCTGAGGTCGGGAAAGTGCTAATCCTGGAGGCGTTGGACGAATGATTGGACGAGTGCTACAAGTGAATGATTGCCTCCACTCTCTGGTCTTGTGTCTTTACTTCAATTGGACGAGTGCTACAAGTGAATGATTGCCTCCACTCTCTGGTCTTGTGTCTTTACTTCAACTCACTTCAGACACCTGCTCGTCTTTTTATATTTTAGCAGTGCAAGTGTGGTCCCACAGGTGATGTATATTATTTGATGATAATATACATACGTACATATATACACATACATGTGTTTGTGAGTGTGTATGTGTGTACACTTCTGGAGGTTGCTGCTAAGTTTCAACATTTCTCAAGACGTGCTCTTGGGTGGCTTGTAGGACAATTTCGACCACAGTTGTTTTTGGGTTTTTTTAACAGTTATTCTTTTACTTTGAGGAATTGTAAATAAATACACATGCATTTACAATGTAAACAATGTATTTATGTATGTAAATGTATGTTTGCCATTGTAAACCAAAGTTCCCTTTCAGGACAAATAAAATGTAATTTATTTTATTTTATGATTAAGATGTGTAAGCATTTGGGTGCACCAGGACTTTGCTGAGGTGGATGGTTTGACTTTGTCTCCAGGTCTACCTTGAGGCGGTGGTGGCGCGGCTCAGCAAAACCCTGGACGATGACGTTTTCATGCCCATGTACCCTCTCAGGTCAGTGGTCAAGAAGAAAAGGCTGGCTTGGAAATGAGCTGCGGTGGGACCTGGCAGCCAGGGAAACAGAGGGCTGGATATACCTCCCACTTTTTGTATTGAAAGCCAGTCTGTTTCCTCTGGAATCTCTACTATCCTTCCTCTGGAATCTCTACTATCCTTCCTCTGGAATCTCTACTATCCTCCTCTGGAATCTCTACTATCCGGATAAAAGGCGTTGAACATGTTGCAAACCTTCACATTTACAGCCATTTCAGAGTTGATTGCTGCCTTAAAGACTGATGGTGGGTGGTTGGCGGGTGCTCTTGTGTGGTTTGCTGCTGCTTCTTCTTTCTATCAAACATCTATCGTCCTTATCTCCCCTCCTTATTTTTGGTGTTTGTTACTCTCTTGTAACACCTTTAATCTTCGGCACTTATATGACCTTATTGTGTTGCGAGTGCCGTAAAATGTCTACTAAAACTAAAAACTAAAAGACTGATGTAAACGAATCAATTCCTAGACTGTTCGTTTTCAATTCCAATTCGGGATCTAGATTCTTGTTTGGGGCAGGAGATGCTAGAAAAATCTTCCTTGATTGCAGGCATGTTAGGGTGGTGGGTGTAGGGAAATTTACGGGTGATCCAGAGCGTGTTGGGGCGGAGCGTGTTGGGGAATTTACGGGTGATCCAGAGCGTGTAGGGGCGGAGCGTGTTGGAGAATTTAAGGGTGATCCGGGGGCGAGTGCTTAGGGATATTTTTTAGCGATCCGGGGCGAGTTGGAGTGTAATTGGTTGAGGTTCCGTGCTTTGTGCTGCTCTGACCAGCGCTTGCTTCCCTTCCCCAGCGTGTTGGACAACCGCTCCTCTGGTCCGGCCGTGTTCTTCCACCGACAGTCGTGGACGTGTATAAAGGTAAGCTGTGTGTGGTCAGTGTGGACGTGTATAAAGGTCACCTGTGTGTGGTCAGTGTCTCCTGGCTTGTGTTTCTCTCAAACTGTGTGTGGTCAGTGTGGAGGTGTATAAAGGTAACCTGTGTGTGGTCAGTGTGGACGTGTATAAAGGTCACCTGTGTGTGGTCAGTGTCTCCTGGCTTGTGTTTCTCTCAAACTGTGTGTGGTCAGTGTCTCCTGGCTTGTGTTTTTCACACACTGTGTGTGGTCAGTGTCTCCTGGCTTGTGTTTTTCACACACTGTGTGTGGTCAGTGTCTCCTGGCTTGTGTTTTTCACACACTGTG
>NW_004798477.1:63446-73451 GCF_000002075.1 Aplysia californica | reverse complement strand
GCGTGTAGGGGCGGAGCGTGTTGGAGAATTTAAGGGTGATCCGGGGGCGAGTGCTTAGGGATATTTTTTAGCGATCCGGGGCGAGTTGGAGTGTAATTGGTTGAGGTTCCGTGCTTTGTGCTGCTCTGACCAGCGCTTGCTTCCCTTCCCCAGCGTGTTGGACAACCGCTCCTCTGGTCCGGCCGTGTTCTTCCACCGACAGTCGTGGACGTGTATAAAGGTAAGCTGTGTGTGGTCAGTGTGGACGTGTATAAAGGTCACCTGTGTGTGGTCAGTGTGGACGTGTATAAAGGTCACCTGTGTGTGGTCAGTGTCTCCTGGCTTGTGTTTCTCTCAAACTGTGTGTGGTCAGTGTCTCCTGGCTTGTGTTTCTCTCAAACTGTGTGTGGTCAGTGTCTCCTGGCTTGTGTTTTTCACACACTGTGTGTGGTCAGTGTCTCCTGGCTTGTGTTTTTCACACACTGTGTGTGGTCAGTGTCTCCTGGCTTGTGTTTTTCACACACTGTGTGTGGTCAGTGTCTCCTGGCTTGTGTTTCTCTCAAACTGTGTGTGGTCAGTGTCTCCTGGCTTGTGTTTTTCACACACTGTGTGTGGTCAGTGTCTCCTGGCTTGTGTTTTTCACACACTGTGTGTGGTCAGTGTCTCCTGGCTTGTGTTTTTCACACACTGTGTGTGGTCAGTGTCTCCTGGCTTGTGTTTTTCACACACTGTGTGTGGTCAGTGTCTCCTGGCTTGTGTTTCTCTCAAACTGTGTGTGGTCAGTGTCTCCTGGCTTGTGTTTCTCTCAAACTCATCAAAATAGTACTTTATGTTGTAGTTTTTTAAAACTGTTTTTTCTGTTCTGTTTTTTAGTGGGTGGTTGGTAGTGGCCTTTGTGTGGTGTACTTCTTCTTTACTTTGCTACTCTCTAGTGACATCTCCTATCTTGGGCACATACTCTCTAGTGACATCTCCTATCTTGGGCACATACTCTCTAGTGACATCTCCTATCTTGGGCACATACTCTCTAGTGACATCTCCTATCTTGGGCACATACTCTCTAGTGACATCTCCTATCTTGGGCACATACTCTCTAGTGACATCTCCTATCTTGGGCACATACTCTCCAGTGACATCTCCTATCTTGGGCACATACTCTCCAGTGACATCTCCTATCTTGGGCACATACTCTCTAGTGGCATCTCCTATCTTGGGGACATACTCTCTAGTGACATCTCCTATCTTGGGCACACACTCTCTAGTGACATCTATCTTGGGCACATACTCTCTAGTGACATCTCCTATCTTGGGCACATACTCTCTAGTGACCTCTCCTATCTTCGGCACATAGGGGCTACGTAGATGACCTGTTTGTGTTGCTTGTGCTGTAAAATTCTCTGACTAAAACGAAAACAAACCTAGGAAAATGAAAGCTATGCAGCACACAAACTGTCGTCTTAAGCGACAAATCAAGTTCCTCCTGTAGCTATTTTCGGTAGAATCAATGTACCAATTTCTGTAACAATGGACTGTCTACCATCTACAAAAGTAAACGTGTGTTGACGATAGCTAAAACATGACATGTGCAGCTTTCTACTAACCAGATGGCGATGTTTTGAGAGGATTGGGCGAGGGGTCAGAAACAACGGAATGTTCCAGTTTCTGTCTGGCGTTGCCCACATGTCAATGTTGCCTACATCCTAGATGTCAATGTTATCTACATCCTACATGTCAATGTTATCTACATCCTACATGTCAATGTTATCTACATCCCACATGTCAATGTTATCTACATCACACATGTCAATGTTACCTACATCCCACATGTCAATGTTATCTACATCCCACATGTCAATGTTATCTACATCCCACATGTCAATGTTATCTACATCCCACATGTCAATGTTGCCTACATCCCACATGTCAATGTTATCTACATCCCACATGTCAATGTTATCTACATCCCACATGTCAATGTCACTTTTTGCCTTTTGTCTTTCAGCTGTTGGGCAATATTTTGTCCTGGCACCAGTTGATCTCTGCCCCGACCCTGCAGCGACTGGCGTTGTCCGGCTTGCTGAACCGCTACATCGTGGTGGGCCTGGTCTCTTCTCACATCAACAGGGAGGCCCTGCACAAGTGCCAGGCTGTGAGTTTGAGACAGTTTGTCTGCTGTGGCTGTTCTCCTCCGCTGTGGTTGTGTTGTACATAGTTCCAATGATGACGTGAGCTATATCGGAATAAAATGTTGTTCCCGCGTCCCATCCGGACATAAAGGATTACCTTGTTATTGAAACTTCCTGGGCCTTCGACATATTGTGGTAGGGTGGCCAGTTCCTTTCCACGCCGCCTTTACTTCCCCAGCTTGAAGTCAGGTACCCATTACTGCTGGGTGGGCAGGAGGGGGTGAAAAAAATCTGTGTCCAAACTGAGGCTCGAACCCGGACTTTCCGCTTCAGAGAGGAGCACACTTACCGCTCCATCACCACACCCTCTATATCGGAGTATAATATATATATATATATATACACACACAGTAAAGTGTGCTTCTACCAAACACAGTCAATCCAACAACAGCGGTACACCCAAGGCAATGAAAGTCCCCAATTGTTTCCCTCGTACTTGAGCAACCTCTCTAAACGGAAAACCTGGCAGTCCCGCAGACCCGATTCCCCCTGGCTTTGTGTGACAGGAGACACTTTTCTGTTGTTCGATGTATCAGAATCTTCCGCGGATACCCTGAAATCCGAGATTTACAGTCTTCTCCACTTTTTCCCTCCCAGTTCCTACTTTCAGTGAGTAGCGTGGTACGTGCAAATTATCCTCCGCTTATCGATAATACGATGCCTAGCAATGGGCCTATACGGTAAGTTTGAACATAGAATCAAAGAAAGGTGACAAGGTTACTGTTTGTGTTGGTGATTCTACTTACTCTGCCTTCTTCACTGTCACGCGACATATATATCTGTGGACACCTTAACTCTTATCCTGCGTCTGTGCCCAGATGCGTATCTTATCAGCAACCGATTACGTCGGACGTGCCGGGCAGGCCGCCGGGGTCACTCAGTGTGTACTGTTGGTGTACAGCGCGCGCGCCGGGAAACGTGTGTTTTCCCTATGAATACCGCGGGAGTGTGTTAACTGATGATGAAAATAACGCTCTATCCTTCATAGCTTTCTATTTATAAAGTGTTACAAACACATGAATAACCCCATCTCACAAGCTGATAAGACATTACGAGTAGTTACACCCATTTGAATAACCTTTCTGGGCGCTCTTGTTGTTATGAATGACCTGAGGTTCGAAAAGGGATAATTTATGTCAATTTCCGAATGTTTTACACTCAAATTGTTCTTTGTACCTGCACAAGGGTATTCAAAACTATCAAACAAGCTTATTTTTTATCAGGTAGTATCATTTCATACAAAATCAAGCTCATTTGAAATATTTTGTACAGAAAAAAGGAAGTCTTGTTTCCTGACTATCCTTTCAAGCTCCTCATGTCTAAGTGGGTCAATTTCTTCTATAATTTCATTGGATGAACATCTAGAGCTATCAACTTGGCATGTTTTGAATGAGACGTATGCCTCGATTACGAACCAACGCAGGTGGTTCTAGAAGAAGGCCACAAACGCACACAAACTCAAGCAGACTGACGCACACACACTTGACCTGCGTGAATGGGGATCCGACTCAGGACCCGAATGACACGTAAGAGGATGCGCGTGCGCTGAGCCAGGAGCTACACTGACTCGGGACCAGAACGTAGGCGAGGTGCCGAAATAGGCTTATCGGGCGACATAAACCCGGCTCCCGCAGGATGAGGGTTAAAGTCAACTTGGCAATCACCTCGGTGATTTGTCGTTGATCCCGATTTTTGCTCTTGAGATCGTGATTGTTACGGTCTCCAAGAACTGATTGTTACATTTGATAGAGTGGTAGGTCTCCAAGGAAAACGCCTCACGTAAAGAAATGTGCCGGGAAGGAAAACTTTGTGGTGAATTGATACAAACGTTGACACGGAGATGTGAGGACATGTTGGTACAGATAGATGGGGGGAAACAGAGGTGGTCTAATCAGGGGTCGTGTGTTGGTGTCATGCAATGTTTACTTTTGTTAAGTTTCTGCTGGAATGTTGGTTGTTTCGATGTATGGAATTATTCTGTTGTTGATTTGTTGTTCTCTTTGTCCAGATTATCTCCACCTTCCCCAAGGAATGGTTCAGCAATCTGGAGGGGGACTCCACGGTCCCTCAGCTAGAGAATCTGTGCCGGTATTTAGTGAGTGCTGCCAAGACACTTCACAAAGCTACGGCGCTTGAAAAGGACTGCGACAGGCTAGAGGGGAGGTAAGTCTTGTCGTGCTGATTTCACACCATTCTCTCCCCCCCCACCCCCCCTCCATTCCCTTTCAATCGCAGATATTTAAACTTCGATTCAAGATAGATTAGTATTCTTTTTCATGGAAAATAAGACAAAAGGAACTGGCTTGAAAAGGATACTCATAACTTTACATGTCCAAAATTTTATGAGCGCCTGAGTCCACTACGCCATGACACATATATGTATGTAGTATACGTATGTTTAATACAAACAAACATTTTTTATATGCTTCTCGTTGGAAGTATGGATCCAAGAATCTATCTGTTAGCAAGTGTTATTTCTTGACTCGTGTAGATTCCCAGACCTCAACCTATGAAGATAGTCAGGGGTCAGTCTCATCAGTCGCCGCCCGTCTTACAAAAACAACATTTGATTGGCAAGCTCTGAACTGATCCAAGCCCAGAAAACAAAATATTTGGAGCAATATAATATATCCGATATATCTAATATTTCTTGCTTTCTTTCAACATTTAGAATTTGAATTTCAACAAAATGATTCTGGACCATATGCTACCAATACCGCAGATTAAGAAACTGCATTTTTTTTTTTTTTAAAATAAAAATGTTGGGCTTGGTATGTAATTTAGCTTGCAGAAGAGTGTTTCCCTTTGAAGTGTGGCCACGTTTGTGAGTGTTTCCCTTTGAAGTGTGGCCACGTTTGTGAGTGTTTCCCTTTGAAGTGTGGCCACGTTTGTGAGTGTTTCCCTTTGAAGTGTGGCCACGTTTGTGAGTGTTTCCCTTTGAAGTGTGGCCACGTTTGTGAGTGTTTCCCTTTGAAGTGTGGCCACGTTTGTGAGTGTTTCCCTTTGAAGTGTGGCCACGTTTGTGAGTGTTTCCCTTTGAAGTGTGGCCACGTTTGTGAGTGTTTCCCTTTGAAGTGTGGCCACGTTTGTGAGTGTTTCCCTTTGAAGTGTGGCCACGTTTGTGACTGTGTCGTTTGTTGTTCATGTTTTGTTGTTGTTCTTCTTCCAGGGAACTCGTGAAACAGATGAGCAAGCACCTGGTGAACATCCACGCCATGGACCACGCCATGTCCCTGGCCACAGAGTTCAGCTTCAAGATTGGACAAGTTTAAATTAAATCACATGTTTATTTGATGATATATGAGATGAAGATCTTGATTTCTTTTGACCTTCTAGTTATGAAGACACTGTTATGGTCTACATGCAGATCACAAATGTCTTTTCAGAAATTTGTTTGGAAGGGTTTTCATCAGTTGAATCCCCCGCTCCCATGAGTGATCCTGTGCCTGTAACAGCTCTATGTCATGCCAGTCTATGTCATGCCAGTCTATGTCATGCCAGTCTATCTCATGCCAGTCTATGTCATGCCAGTCTATCTCATGCCAGTCTATGTCATGCCAGTCTATGTCATGCCAGTCTATGTCATGCCAGTCTATCTCATGCCAGTCTATGTCATGCCAGTCTATCTCATGCCAGTCTATCTCATGCCAGTCTATGCGAGTTCATGACGAGAGTTGTGAAACCCATCTTGTCAGGTCCTCAGGGCAGAGGTGTTTAACCGAATCTCTCGGGATTGGGGGCAGACTGGGCGTACACTGAAGGTTGAGGGCTGAACTGGAGAAAGACTCACTGAGCAGTGGACGACTAAACCATTTTGATTTGAACTGGAGAAAGACTCGCTGAGCAGTGGACGACTAAACCATTTTGATTTGAAATGACATGTACTAGAACAGACAAAAACTAAAATAATAGCAAAGGAAGGCGTACCAGTTTTGGCTCACATGCCATCTTGTCTGCTGGATGTTTGACATCTTGTCCTGCCAACAAGTTTGTTCTTGATTAGAGTAAAGTTCTGTGTCATGGCTGGCCAACAAGTTTGTTCTATTTCAGAGTAAAGTTCTGTCTTCTTCTAATGGAGATACTCAGGATGGACTGCCTAAAATTCTCTCGTGGGCCAGATATAATTTGTTTGGTGGGCCGGATGTGACCTTGGGACCTGTGACTTTAGGTGATGAGATGAGAGTGATGTCATCTGTCTGTTTTTTCTGATATTTTGGCGTAAGCAAGGAGGATGGTGTAAGCAAAGAGCATGGTGTAAGCAAAGAGCATAGAGCATGGTGTAAGCAAAGAGCATGGTGTAAGCAAAGAGCATGGTGTAAGCAAAGAGCATGGTGTAAGCAAAGAGCATGGTGTAAGCAAAGAGCATGGTGTAAGCATAGAGCATGGTGTATGCAAAGAGCATGGTGTAAGCAAAGAGCATGGTGTAAGCAAAGAGCATAGAGCATGGTGTAAGCAAAGAGCATGGTGTAAGCAAAGAGCAAAGAGCATGGTGTAAGCAAAGAGCATGGTGTAAGCAAAGAGCTTGGTGTAAGCAAAGAGCATGGTGTAAGCAAAGAGCAAAGAGCATGGTGTAAGCAAAGAGCATGGTGTAAGCAAAGAGCATGGTGTAAGCAAAGAGCTTGGTGTAAGCAAAGAGCATGGTGTAAGCAAAGAGCATGGTGTAAGCAAAGAGCATGGTGTAAGCAAAGAGCATAGAGCATGGTGTAAGCAAAGAGCATGGTGTAAGCAAAGAGCATAGAGCATGGTGTAAGCAAAGAGCATGGTGTAAGCAAAGAGCATGGTGTAAGCAAAGAGCATGGTGTAAGCAAAGAGCATAGAGCATGGTGTAAGCAAAGAGCATGGTGTAAGCAAAGAGCAAAGAGCATGGTGTAAGCAAAGAGCATGGTGTGAGCAAAGAGCTTGGTGTAAGCAAAGAGCATGGTGTAAGCAAAGAGCATGGTGTAAGCAAAGAGCAAAGAGCATGGTGTAAGCAAAGAGCATAGAGCATGGTGTAAGCAAAGAGCATGGTGCTGATGATGAGCTGAAGTTCTAGTAGCCTTTGCTCACCGCATGGACGGAACAAGTTCCGTTGGAGAATCCAACTCTAGTTCAGTTTGAGAATCCAACTCTAGTACAGTTGGAGAATCCAACTCTAGTACAGTTGGAGAATCCAACTCTAGTACAGTTGGAGAATCCAACTCTAGTACAGTTGGAGAATCCAACTCTAGTACAGTTTGAGAATCCAACTCTAGTACAGTTTGTGTCCTTGTTGTTCCGGGATTTAAAAAAAAAAAAATCACTCTTTATTGATCCCTGTGCGGGAACTTTGGGTTAGAATGGTAATCATAGAGAAGTACCGTACATAATTAAACACAAAAATATACACACAAAGAATGCCAAATGTACCAATGCAGAACAATTTGACGGACAACATGCCATTGCTGACGGCCAGTGTGTTTGTACAAATCAAGTACTAAAACTTTAGGATGTGATGTCTCCCTCCTTTGTGGATTTATTCTTCTGTTACTTTCTGTTTGTTTGGGCATTGTTGTGATTGGGACTGCTGTGAATGCATGTGCTGGAGAGGGAACCACAGCTTGTGGGAATGTCTGCTGCTTTGTACATTTCCGATTTGGGAATTAAAAAAAAAAATTTGGGGGGGGGGGGAGGGTTGGCTTAAGTTTTGTTTTGCCTTTCCATTGGGAAATTCTGGTGTGCATTTTCTTGAAAAGATGTAGACATTGAGGTTGTGCTTGGTTGTTTGGATGCTGCTGTTGTTGAATCACATTGTTCTGTTCTGTGTTGGATGGAAACATTAAAGAGTTGATGCTGCTATCCCGAGTGTCTGTGCTTTGTGCATCTTCTAATTTGTTCTAAACCATGATTTTTCGGTGGTTGGCAGGTGCTCTGGTGTGGTTTGCTCTTTCTTTGCTATCTGACATCTATCGTCCTGATCTCTCCTCCTTTTTTTGTGTGTTTGTGTAACACAATGAGACTGGGTCGTGATCTATTCCACTACACAGTCCTAAATGAAATCAGAGCCACAGTTCTCCCTCGGAGACCCAACAACACTGACAACACACTCTGTGGAACAGCGGACCTGCACTTACTCCTACCTATGTACTACGTGGCATTGGACAGAAGGGCCAGGGCTCAGCTGTTGCTGGATCAATAGCAGCAATAGTAGCAGCAGCAACCGACAACTCGGTACTCTGTGTGGTTTAGTTTGTGATCAGGGAAAGGGGGCCTACTGTCAGCATGGGTGGTTGGCGGGTGCTCTGGTGTGGTTTGCTTCTTCTTTCCTGTCAAACATCTATCGTCCTTATCTCCCCTTCTTCTTTTTTATGTTTGTTACTCTCTTGTAACACCTCTAATCTTCTGGCGCTCATATGACCTTATGCAGTTGCGAGCACCGTAAAACCTGTACTAGAACTAAAACTACTGTCAGCCTGTTGCTGCTGTTGGTGGCAGAGATTCTCTTGTGCTGAGAAAGAAAAAAATCTACAAAGACAATGTCACTCGATGTGGCTGTTGGAAGTGGAAGAAAAACTGGCCAAGCACAAAGAGAAAAAATCTCCACAGGTACCCTGAGCCACAAGCAACAGAAACTGGTCCTAACGAAAAATTCAGAGAACAAGTTAGTACAAGTAACTATATATATAATGGGGAATTGAAAGGCATAGGACACTGGTTGTTGTTGGTTGGTTTTTGTTTTTGTGTGTGTGTGTGTTTTACGGCGCTCGCAACTGCATAAGGTCATATGTGCATGAGCGCGCGGGACACGTTAAACTTTTTCAGTTGGTAGGATTTGCCCGGGTGGCGGCCGAAGCCTACTCTTATCGATTTTGGACCACCAAGGGATCTTTAATTAACGTGCACAACTTGCACACGGGACTTCCTAGATTTTTGGCCCTTATCCGAGAAGGCTAAGTGTAGATCTTTCCTACTAGTAAGTACCAGAAGCTCAGGGGTGTGGCTGAAAGACAGCAGTAAGAAGTACTAGTAGCCAAGGAGTAGCAGTCGAAAGGCTGCAGAAAGAGTCAGGAGCCCAGAGGAGGGGCCAAAGTAAAGGAGGTGAGGGGGTATGGTATAGGGAGCAGGAATGGAGGGGAAAGGAGATCGTTAATTTTTAGAGAAGAAAATTTTCCGTCGCTGCTATCCGGATTTGAACCTGGGACCTATTGAATGAGCGGCGAAGACTTAACCTCTAGGCCACGAGACCTCTCTCCCCCCCCCCCCCCCAAACCACGGACACTGTTTATGGAATGCGGGAATCCAAAAACAGTCGTCGATCTGTACCGGGAAAAACCAGTACCTGAAAATACAGCCTCCCTCGTAGAAGGCGGCCACGCATAAATTGTCAAGAAGAAAAGTGGTCATCTCTACAATGTACTGACTTGTTGTGGTTCTCTGGGACAAATAGGCTTGGGGAGACGGTGGAAGTTGTGTTTACTTTTTAGTTCATCATGCGGGTGTTTGTCTTGGATGGGTTAGTGTAGAGCAGGTTCAGTTAAGTTTTAGTAAAAGTTTTACGGCACTTGCAATATAATAGGTCATATAGCCGTAAGTGCCGAAGATTAGAGAGTTACAAGAGAGTAACAATCACAGAATTCTACACTTATTGTGTAGAATTCTGTGGTAACAATGTGATTGTTGAACGTGGAAGAAGAACACTACCATAGAGTTACGTGCCTATAGTGTACATCTATGAACACAACTCACAACTGCTCCGGCAATAAACATTTCTTCACAGATACCCAGTCTAAGCCAAAGAAACTGCTGGTCCTAATGAAAAAAAATAAGAGTGCGTAGATCAGTTAGTCTAAGTATCTGTGGGAAACTGAAAGGCATTATGACACTG
>NW_004798477.1:59081-63346 GCF_000002075.1 Aplysia californica | reverse complement strand
CCTGAAACTGAAAACAACACGTTTGTTTTTGAGGCGATCGAGCCGATCAGCCGATCCTATCCGTAGTGGGCATCAGTGGGCACCCCGTATTACCCGCCCTCCTCCCACTAGCCTAATAATAGACACCTTAACTAAAGACTGGAGTACTTAGGAATAAGAGATTGGTTTGAAAAAAAAATATTGTGATATTTTGTTAAGTTTTGGAGCATCGTATTCCCTTATTTTCGAAAATCCTTTCTCCTTTTCAAAGGGTGGCGCCATGGTGCCATTTGCGCTTGGAGAGCCACGCCACTGTTTGTCACTGTGCTGTCACTTGTGGGGGTAACACACAAAAAAAAAGAAATAAAACCGAAAAGAAAGTTATACAAGCGTCTTGTCGGGCTCGCTATTGCGACCGGTCAATGAACCCGAAACCGTTCTGAGCGCTTCCTAGTACAGGACTCAGGAACAGGGGGAGATTATTGATTAAAAAAAAAAAGACGCACTCGGGGATAGGGGGAGGGCTGGACGCAACGCCAGAGGACAAACAAACTAAAACTGAATGCAATTGTAATATTTAATGTTTAGAATTTTGATTACTACTAGATCTGCAGCTTTCTGCAAAGTAAAGTGTGCGTTGGTGCAGGCCTTGTGCGAAATCGGGAACCGTCATAACTTGTAAGCGTGTTATGGAACTTAGGGGCCTATGTGTTCGCGTTTTATTGGATTGGTGACAGTAAATTAGATCTCCATATTTTATCTTTCTGTTCAAGATTCGCAGATTTTTCAGTATCACTGCATCTTGCCCTCCCACAGTTCTTACACCTCTCACACTGAATAGGTCTACTTGGGCTATAATAATAATAATAATAATTGGGGGGGGGTGTATGAGTACGAACTATTGCTGTGTTTCTTATTCAGAGAGCCCTAGTCAAAGAAAGTAAACTTCTGACAACACGTATTTTAATTGTAGTTTTCTGTCTCTGGCTGTGGCCTTGGCCAAGTAGTGGCTTGCATACACTATACACCTGTCTAGAAAAGTTACGTTTCACTACAAGACCGGCCAGGGCCCGACAGAGCTGGTGTCCTTGCTACTGTTGTTCTTGTTGACAGATAACTCTGGTAACATTTCACTGCTTTTGAATCTGCAACTGAACGATTGAAAGTAATGAAAGGGTCTATACCTACTCGATGCATGATTAGCAAAATGATAATGATAATAATCAGATAAAATTCGATGCGATGACGTCATCGGACGTTACTGTTCGATCAGCTGAAAATATACCCGGAAGTACGGAGTACGACTCAATGGCTAGCCAGAAATAGAAACAGTGGAGTGTAAACATCACTTGTTAATGAATCACTGTGACTGTGGAAACATTTGAGAAGCAATTGGCAATATTAGTAATTTTGTCTTTCAACGTTACGTGTGGTGTTGAAGGTGCAGGTGAGTGAACATAGCGTATCTAGACCGTCTAGACTCTAGAATCAGAATTACAGAATTCACTCTTCGGACTGTCGAAACTTTACTAATCAAATCTACTAGATCTAAGACTAAAGTATTACAAACCCCCCAATTATGTTTGCCAAATAAACCTATAAGAAATTCTAAAAAAGATTATATATAGATCTAGATCTAGAATCTAGACCTCATCTTACAAAGAAGTCAGTCGAAGTGCCTATTTACTATTATTTGCAACGCTGCGTTGCGATTAGTGACGAAAGTGGCTATTCTCACCCGCCCGGAAGTTCTCGCAAGATCAACTCCTCCCCTCTTCTCTCTCTCTGTCTCTTTCTGAATACTGTCTATCGGTGTGGACGATCAAATTGACCAAAACAAAGTTAAAAAATGATGTTAAAACACAAAAGTAAATAAATTTGGTTGTCTACAAAGATGCTACGGCTATTTAACTTTTCGAATTGAGCCGAACTACGCGGGTCGCCATTTTGTTTTGCCCGGAAATTCTCGCGCTACTCCTCTCTCTCTTTCTCTCTCCACTGCCCACAGACAAAATTGTACGCTTTTAGTAGGCTACAATTGTAATGGAACGTTTGTTCACGGCACAGAATTCTACAATTTTTCTGTTATCACAGTGTAGAATTCTGTGGTTTAGGGTGAACGCAAAATTTGGTGAACGCGCTCCGGGTGAGAATAGAGGTGGCCATTAGCGACAGTGCTAGATCTATATCTAGATCTAAATCTAGATGTCTAAATAAAACGCTGTGTGTTAAATACGTGTGTAGTTCTGATGGCCGAATGGGCAGCGCGTCTGCATAAGTCAAACCATAATTTATGAGCATGGGTACGAATCCCGGTCTTGGAAGTTTTTTTTTTCCCCTCTTCACGACTGACCGACAATTTTTTCCCATAAATTATAACTTGTTACTTAAATCTAGTACTTTTTAAAATGTAGATCTAGATTCTATATCTATCTATCTAGATCTAGATTCTAGATAGGGGTGAAGCATACACATTCTGGTTTTGTCCTCAAGAGAGGAGCTTTTCTACAAGTAGGTCAGTAGTCTATACTTTTCTATCCCATGATCTTTGTCCCTACGCGAAAGAGGATGAAAAAGGAAAAAATTAGGAAATTATCTAGATCTAGATAATTTCCAGCCTTCTTTTGAAACGCCCTGTGCCAATAATATTTTGTAGTATTCACACACCCTGTGCGAATATAATAATTTCATAGTATTCACACACCCTGTGTGAATAACATTTCTAGTATTCACATAGTATTCACACACCCTTTTAGAGTAAAATTTCACCATATTCACACAGTATTGACACACCCTGTGCGAATAACTATAGCCTTTTTTTTTACGCAGTGGCTATTTTTACGGCGAGCGTAAAGATAGCCTCCCACGCTATTTTTACAGCGAGCCGTAAAGATAGCCTAGGGCTATTTTTACGGCGGTCACAAACTGATGACGTAGAACACGTTTTTCTGTTTTCAGTCTTATAAATTCCGTCTTGGCTTGTAAGCCCTTGGCTACTACCTTATTTGTTATTTTATACTAGATCTAGATCTACCTTTATGAAATGACTAAAAACTAATGTAAACATACTTTGAGCTGGTTAAAACCGAAAGTAAGGCACTATAATTACATTTACATGTCCTCTATTATAAGTATTTTCATAATTATAGTCTTTATTCTGGACTTAAACAATTCAATGTTTTTATGTTCTTTACTTGGACCTTGTTGTTGTGGGATTCTTTCAAATAATAAAATAGATCGCATTTTTTAAGTTTTTGTGTTTTGTTTTCTGATGTGCTCATATTATTACTGTCCATTTTTACGGGGAACAGCTCACCCCAAGGGTGATTCTTTTTCCGATTCATATATTTAGGGAAAAAAATTATACAGGCATAAGAAATAATGGAGAAAGTAAATTTTGATAAGTCCGAAAATATTAAAGTTGCCATGGAATGGAAACAGCACCAACATCCAAAACAAACAATAATTTTTAAAAACCGAAGGCTTCTTACTCTCTAACAAAATTGCATGAAAATTGGTGGAATGGTAGATCTAGATACAGATGCTATGGTCAATCGTACTGGGCACAATTTTGATATTTGAATGTAAAAAAATATGTGTTCCTGTACCCTGAAATTGCATCACAATAATTAATAGATTAATCATTGTGAAAAAAAATAAAAATTTTTACACCTCTATCAAAAATCTGCTCAGTGCAAAGGAAGGAGGAACATTTTAACGGCATCCCCAAGGCGAAAAGTGTTAACTCCAAAATGGCCGCTCTTCTTGTGGGTGTGGTACATGTAGTGATGTCAGTGAATGAGATGATGATGCTGGCAGTGATGATAGTAATGATAGTGACGAGGAGGTGATGGTGGTGGTGATGATGATGGTGGGGAGAAGAAGGAAGAGGTGGTGGTGGAGGAAGGGAGAAGGAAGATGAAGAAGAGAATAGAATGATGGTGAAGAGGAGGAAATGGAAAACCTATGGCGCTGTTCAAATATAATCTCACACTTTTGGGGACGTTTTTTAAAACACAAAACCCAAATACCACTTTTCTCACATTTTCCTCCAACCCCCACCCACACCAATTTAATATTAGTACTTTTTCCGATCTTCAACTTTCATTATTATTTTAAAGAAACCTGTACTATACGTGGCTTTTTTTAACTAGCTTGTAAAAAAAATGTCATTTCAGTTAATACAATTTAATCAAACCATATGAACTAGAAAGAAAGAAACATTAAGAAATTAGATATCCGCCTACAGAAATTTCATCATAAGTTCAAAATTATTTGTAACCCCC
>NW_004798477.1:54618-57432 GCF_000002075.1 Aplysia californica | reverse complement strand
GGGGGGGGTTTGTATGAATTACTATTTTATTTCATGATGAAATTTACTACCACGGAAATATCATGAAGCAGTTCAACTTTTACTTTCGTTTTCTCTTTTCTGATTCAGGTTGAACCGTCGCAGATCCCCGGAACTGTTTTGTTTTGCTTCTTTGGAAGTCAAGTTTTTCCCCCGAACCAGCAGCGACCAAACAGACGTGAGCATGTTCAAGAGCGGGCCGAGCTACACCAAGCTGAAAACCAACCTGAGGCTGATCATCAACAGGCTCAAGTTACTGGAGAAGAAGAAGACAGAGATGGCTCTCAAGTCCAGGAAGGAAATTGCAGACTACATCTCGGCTGGGAAAGAGGACAGGGCCCGCATACGTGTAGAACATATCATCAGAGAAGACTACCTAGTGGAAGCCATGGAGCTGCTGGAAATGTACTGCGACTTGCTCCTGGCTCGATTTGGTCTCATACAGACACAAAAGTAGGTCAACTCCAATCTCTCATATTTTGTGAAGTTGTTGGTACATCTTGATTATATTTGCGAGGCGTCCTGGTGAAATCAGGTGCTCGTCCAAATGATAAAATCAAAGATATCAGCATTTTTCCTCCAGTTTCACAATTTTTTCCTAATTTTTGTTTTTTGGCCCAACACCTTTTATGTCCATTTAAAACCATTATTTCTGTGTGGATTTTACGGAAAAACATTTATTAAAAGCACAACAAATGTAAATGTTTTCCAAGTACTGTCAAACTTTGGAAATCACCAAATTTTGGTGGCCATTTTTTGCTACTTTTACCTCTGAAACCAGGCTCCTCGAGCTCCTTCAATTGCAAATACCTCATCTTCAAGTGAAGATAGGCCAGTTTTTAAAAAAAAAATCAAAAGATGATCAAATGAACAAGCTTTGAGGTAATACCAATAACTCCAGATATGCCCAAAAGTTGACGAGGGCCTGATTCTACCGTGTGGTGACACATTTAATTCTATTTCAATTGTAGTTCTTTGAAAATTCTTGAGGCAAAAACATTTTTTTCTAATTGAAATGATGAGAGAAGACTCTAATGCTTGCCCTAAAAAATCTCACTCTATTTATAGTGAATTTGGGCGCACGCTGCCATCTGATGATTTTTTCATTTTATTTGAGGACTTGCAGATCAGCCTCGGCAAAGATTTTGGAACAAACAAAAAAGATTTGATCTATCTTTTCCAGTTTCATGGTTAGATGTCTTGAATATTTTACACTTAAATGATTAGAGCATGATGACCCTATGTATATTTGACACTTAGATTGTTAGAACATGATAAGATAATTTATATAATTTGATACTTACATGTTTAAGACATGGTAACAATTTAGATATTTGATACTTGTGCTGTACCCCACAGGGAGCTAGACCCAGGGCTAGAAGAAGCAATTGCAAGCATCATCTGGGCAACCCCACGACTGCAAGCTGACGTCCAAGAGCTGAAGTCAGTGGCGGAGGAGTTTTCTCACAAATATGGCAAGGAGTTTGCCCAAGCCTGTAGAGGAAACCAGCTCAGTAATGTCAGCGAAAAGGTACGCAAAGTTCAAATTTAAAGGGTTGTTAGGTTGGGGTTTCGTTTGGTGGCATCAGTGGCCTAGTGGTTAGGTTACCGGACTTGTAATCATGAGATTGCAGGTTCGGGGGTTTGAGCCAGGGGGCCGACGTTGTGTCCTTTGGAAAGGCACTTTACATGAATTTTCCTCACTTCACCCAGGTGGGAATGGGTACCTGGCTAAAGACAGCGAAAGATCTTGTCAATATGTTAGTGTTTGAGCACCTATAAATGGTTGCTTGTACTGTATGCTTCCCAGGAAGTTGAGGTTGCAGGTCTGCTGGGGTAGTAGTGTAGACTGTGAAGCGCTTTGAGCTTGTTGTTGAGCGAGGATTTGTGCTTTTCAAATGCTATCTATTATTATTATTGTTTTTTTTCATGTTGCACGTTCTGTTCAAGTTTCATGGACGTGATTTCTTTATGCTTTTGTTCAAGATATTGATTGAGAAAGGCTGGAATCAAAATATGTCCTGGCTGCACTTTTAGACAGATAGATTAAAGAGTTCTTCTGTTGTTCTTTTACCATTGTTACTTTTCCAAGCCGAGCAAGTTTCCTTCCAGTGATGGTTTTCTATTCCGTTCATTGTCCCCACACTGTTATATGCAAGTTTCTGATTAGGGAGGCACGTTCTGGAGCCATCGATGAGCACAATAGTGGCAGAAGGTTCTGGAACCATTACTGACAGATTTGGTTTTTCCATTTTTCTAGTTGTTTCTGGGGCATGGTTTTTTAAAACTCTAAGAAAAGTAATTCTTCTTGTGAACTTCTTGTGAACTTGTTGTGCACTTGTATTGTCTATTGAACCCCGTATTAGTTGTGTCTACTCACTGCCTTTTTGTCTGCTAATGAAAGTTTTCATCTGTTTAGGTATTGTCACCAAGTCCGCGGGGCTCCCCTGATCAGACTGTTGTTATCACCGTCTGTGTTTCTACCAGTGTTGTCCTTTGTGCCTATGGCTCTTGTGCTTGGTCCTACGGTTCTTTCAGTCGGTGACTGATTCTCTCTTCTGGCGTGACTCTGTTTGTTTTGTCCATGTCCCCTTCACCAGGTGATGCATAAGTTGAACGTGTGTGTTTTGTGAGTGTCCCCATCACCAGGTGATTCACAAGTTAAGCGTGTGTGTTTTCCCCATCACCAGGTGATGCACAAGTTAAGTGTGTGTGTTTTCCCCATCACCAGGTGATGCACAAGTTAAGTGTGTGTGTTTTCCCCATCACCAGGTGATGCACAAGTTAAGTGTGTGT
>NW_004798477.1:50007-52085 GCF_000002075.1 Aplysia californica | reverse complement strand
TCTGACTACTGGGACACTTGTTGTCTGACTACTGGGACACTTGTTGTTTGTTGTATGACTACCGGGACACTTGTTGTCTGTTGTCTGACTACTGGGACACTTGTTGTCTGACTACTGGGACACTTGTTGTCTGACTACTGGGACACTTGTTGTCTGTTGTCTTACTACTGGGACACTTGTTGTCTGACTACTGGGACACTTGTTGTTTGACTACTGGGACACTTGTTGTTTGTTGTGGTACGCAGTATGTAGCCAGTTGTCAGAGATACTGCTATGTGAACCAGACCACAGGGAGCCCAAGAGAGAGAGTTTGCGGGTGGTCGAAGGGTGCCAGTGAGAGAGTTTATTTCTCCTTCAACATTTGAGGGATATATGTCAGAGGCCAAATGTTAAAGTCGTCTAAAAGTGTACTTTATGAAATGCTATCTTGATTGTTAAGTCCTTCTTATTCCTAGTACTCTGAGGTGATAATGTGATGTGTGTATCGTCATTGTTTGTGCTGTGAGAATAAGATTGTCAGTTCCCTGTAGAATGGTCTGGGATAGGCCACACGATCGTGTTACCTGACCAATTCAATGATGTTATTACTATGATAATAATATTATTATGATTATAATGATGATTAACATTGTGACTACTGATGTTTGTTGCAGGCGTACCCAGGGTCTGTCCCCGCAGGAAGTGTCCCGACCGCCATGACAGGCGCGCCCCCACCACTTCCCAACCAGGGTCCGCACGGAGCAGGGGGATCGTTCACACCGTACCCGACCCCCCCTCCCTACGCGGCAGGTGCCCACTCCGCGCCCCCGGCCCCACCCAGCTTTGACCAGCTGTACGACAACAACCTCAGCGTGAAACCGGCCCATCCGCCGGGCCCCAGTGTCTCCGCCGCGTCTGCTCCTCCCCCCGGAGGTGAGTTTCTCTTCTGGCCGACCCAGTGTAAAAAGGGAATTATTTTCAAGAGTTTTATTTGTTCTGACTAGAGTCGTATTTGTCACAGAATAACGAGAGTTGAACATGTCATGACAGAAGATGTAGTTGGTGGTTGGTGGGTGCTCTGGTGTGGTTTGCTCCTTCTTTCCTATCAAACTACTATTGCCTTTATCTCTCCTCCTTTTTTGTGTATGTTACTCTCTTGTAACGCCTCTAATCTTCGGCACTTATATGACCTAATTGTGTTGCAAGTGCCGTCAAGAGTTGTCATGACAAGAATTGTATTTATCACAGAATGACAAGAGTTGTATTTATCACAGAATGCCAAGAGTTGTCATTTATCACAGAATGACAAGAGTTGTATTTATCACAGAATGACAAGAGTTGTCATTTATCACAGAATGCCAAGAGTTGTCATTTATCACAGAATGCCAAGAAATGTTTGTCCTTTCTGTCTCCAGGAGATGACATGTTCCCAGACCTGCCGGCCGTTCCCAGCAACACTCTCCCTGACCTTGGCCACTCTGTCGGGGGCGACTCTGCGGGCGGGGAGGACGTCGACTTTGACGATTTAACGCGGAGATTTGAACAGCTCAAGAAAAAGAAATAGACGCCCAAGTTGTGATGCATGTTTTTTTGTATATATTGTATTGGTGTCTCTCATTACCGCTACCTGAAACAACTTTTTTGGTAATCTTTAGTCAGTCTTGGCGCTCGTATGACCTTATGCAGTTGGGAGCGCCGTAAACCCTCTGCTAAAACTAAAAAATCTTTAGTCATTTGAAAATGTTTTCTCAAAGTTTGTTTTGAACTGGTGACTGAGTGGAAGCATGTCCCGTGATTGTCTGTGGAGTTGTTGCCAACCGGTACCTTGTGATCCCTGTGTTGATTTGATGGCACAGTTTGTATCATTGCATTGATTGTTTACGACATAAACATTTACAACCAAACTTGAGACAATTTGTATCTTTGCATTGATTGTTTACAACCTAAAGTACAACCAGACACAGACTCGGTCAGCTACGGTTGATGTGTCGAAAGCAAGGACACAGAACTGTTGCTACTTCTCCGTCATCAATTGCGTAAATGTCACTTGGGATTTTTTGCTATGAAACAGAGTGTAAATGTCGTGAAGTTTATATATA
>NW_004798477.1:46534-49826 GCF_000002075.1 Aplysia californica | reverse complement strand
ATACACACACACACACACACAGATAGATAATATATATATGTCTGGACACCTGGCGGGCAAGTGGCTGAAGATGAAGACAACAGGAAATGTTTTGTCCTTGCTTGATGTCCTAGTCGGGACCTGTGAGGGTGGAGTCACCCGGTGTCCTCGTCGGGACCTGTGAGGGTGGAGTGACCCGGTGTCCACGTCGGGACCTGTGAGGGTGGAGTCACCCGGTGTCCACGTCGGGACCTGTGAGGGTGGAGTCACCCGGTGTCCTCGTCGTGACCTGTGAGGATGGAGTCACCTGGTGTCCACGTCGGGACCTGTGAGGATGGAGTCACCCGGTGTCCACGTCGGGACCTGTGAGGATGGAGTCACCCGGTGTCCTCGTCGGGACCTGTGAGGGTGGAGTCACCCGGTGTCCACGTCGGGACCTGTGAGGGTGCGAGAGTTACTGGCTCCCCTTCTTGTGTGTCTACTGACCCGCCTCTGGGCTGTAGCGGTTAGCCACTTTGCCGTTGAACGCAGGAGACCCGAGTTGACTTTCCGAAGAAAGGGAAGAAGTTTTGTCGAGTTTCTTAGGCTTTCTGCTGGGATGTCCTGGACAGGTGGAAGTCTCGTCTCCGAAATGATGGAAATTGTGTCGCTGACGGAGGAAACACCAACAAAAGACAAAAATATTGTGTGTGCCGAGGTGAGACTGCCGCAAGGTGGCCGAGGTGAGACTGCCGCAAGGTGGCCGAGGTGAGACTGCCGCAAGGTGGCCGAGGTGAGACTGCCGCAAGGTGGCCGAGGTGAGACAAGTGTTGGCCTCAGACTGGTCATCTGTGTAGAGACACTGACAGATAGAGGCTCTTTGAGCCTAATTTGGTTCTTGAGGTTTGATGAAATAAGTCAAACTTGTGCAGGATTGTCGCTCATTGTCAGAAAAGTAAGTGATTGTCTTAGACAAGTGGACGGCTTTGTTGGTGTCATCTTAATAGGAACAAAACAGGGAGGAGTGGGAGGTGGTAGTTTGTGCTGGTGGTTGTCTTAGACAAGTGGACGGCTTTGTTGGTGATTGCCACAGAGCAGGTTTTGACTGTGTGTGAAATAGTTTTGTATGAAATAGTTTTGTGCAAATTGTGAAGGGAAGTAACCTGTTGTATTTTGTCTACCGTCTGATGATGTGTTGTGTCTGTGCTACACGTTTTTCCACGCAAATCCCGTCTCTGGCCGCCATCGACTCTCGCTTTTTCTGAAATCAAAATTGTGTTGGTGACGTTGATGGTCTAGTGGTTAGGCTCTTGGGTTTTCAACCGTAAGTTGGTGGTTTGAATCCTATCCAGGGGCCACCCCCCGGGGCGGTGCCACTGACTGTAGTGTCTTTAGGCCATTCCCAAAGGGGGGACATTTCTCGTTCAGGCATAGTAGAATTGTAAATGGGCTGATTCATGTCACGCTTATAACTGTGCCTGATCTACAACAGGGAACTGCTGCTTTTTCTTTCCTAATCCTTACTATCATCAATTTGCGCTACTTCTTTTGTATGTTTGTCACTCTCTTCTGACCCGCTATTTCGGTGTGCTTTGATAGTCGAAGCAGACTTTGTGCTGTTGAAGCTAGAGAGGTGAGCAGAGTAAGCCTGATTCCCTGTAAGGACTTCTCAGTTGACATCCACCCCTTGGCGCTCATATGACTTGATGCAGTTGCGAGCGCCGTAAAACCTCTACTAAAACTAGCTAACTATCCAGGGACCCAATGTTTTGTCCTTGGGAAAGGCATTTTACACCAATTTTCCTCACTGTAAAACTCTTGGCCTAAACTATATGACTTCTGTGTGTGGCAAGTGCTGTAAAACTCTTGGCCTAAACTAGACTAGGTGCTGATCATCATTGACAGACAAACTGTGAAATGTTATTATTTTATTTTTTTGGTCATTGTTATTGTTGTTATTATTGTTGTTGTTTTTATTTGTTATTGTTATTGTTATGATTGGTATTGTTGTTGATATTGTTATTGTTATTTTTGTTTTTGTATTATTGTTATTGTTATTAGTGAAAAAGAAGTTGGTTGAGCAGAGGAGAAAGTCTTGCGTGTAGTTTTGTGCCAGAGTCGGCTGATTGGACAAACGTGGGAAGTGGACGGCTGGTGTTGCTGTCATCTCTTTATCACACGTGTACAAGTTGTTCATATTTGTGTGTTGCGTCGGTGGCCTAGGCTACTGGACTCGTAATCGTGAGGTTGCGGGTTCGGGGGTTTGAGCCGCGGGCCCGACGTTGTGTCCTTGGGAAAGACACTTTACACGAATTTTCCTCACTTCACCCAGGTGGGAATGGGTACCCGGCCATGGACAGCGGAAGATCTTGTCAGTATGTTAGTGTTTTAGCGCCTATAAATTATTAAATGGCTGCTTGCACTGTATGCTTCCCAGGAAGTTGAAGTTATTTCAGAATGCTCTCAGGTCTGCTGGGGTAATAGTATAGATTGTGAAGTGCAGAGAGCTTGCTGTTGAGCGGGGATTTGCGCTATACAAATGTTATCTATTATTATTGTAGTTATTGTCTACTTGTTTCCCTATTTGTCTGTGAGGATGAAAAGCTAGAAAATGAATTAATTGACCAGTGGAGGAGAATTGGTTTTGTAAAAATTGGTTTTGTAAAAAAACCAAGGCTGGTACTGTATTGTCTTTGTTGTTTACAGTACATGGGTTACGACATGTCTGATAATAATAAATCCGTTTATACTATCATGTATTGTGTTTTAAATTATTTTGACTTTAGTTTCGTGCATGTATTATAATATTTTATGCATGATTCACGAACTGTGAAGTAAGGTTTCTATTTACCTTTGTGTATAACCAAAGCTGCCAGTGATGAGGTCATGAGCTTTGTATGCACAAGGGTTAACAAGGCTGTTCTAAATTCTCCCCATCGTTGCTGATCTTTTCTGACACAGGGCTGGCATTGTAAGAACAAGGGAAAATATCTTATTGCATAATATATTACAATATAAATATAGATCTGGACCAGCAAAGTTCAAATGACCAGCCAGTTGGACAAGAGGATCCATTCAAGAGTCAGACTCAGAGTGAGGATTGGAAAAAAGTCGTGGATTGTTTTCCCTTCTTTATTTTTAGTCAGGCTAATATTTACATGTTTGTGGCCAAGACTGAAGAATACCAAGACGGGACAACAGGCCTCATTTCCGGTCGAACCGGCTCCCCTTTGTACCAGCGACCAGCGGTCTAACCGGCTCCCCTTTGTACCAGCGACCAGCGGTCTAACCGGCTCCCCTTTGTACCAGCGACCAGCGGTCTAACCGGCTCCCC
>NW_004798477.1:40148-45033 GCF_000002075.1 Aplysia californica | reverse complement strand
CAGAAAATGGAATTGAAAGCAGACGACAGAACATTGCTAGAGAGCAGGAAAGGAGGTGAAAGGAGACAATTTTAGAGAAGAAAATGTTTCGGTTGCTACCCGGATTCGAACCAGGGACCTTTGAATGAGAGGCCAACACCTTAACCTCTAGGCCACGAGAGCCCCCTTGGTAAACATAAAATCAATTACAGCTAGTGGAGACGGTTGAAAAATAGAAAATAAAATACCGGTAGTGGAGACCGTTGGAAAGTTGAAAAGAAAATACAGGTAGGGGAACTGGTTTTAAAATAGAAAATAAAATCCAGCTATTCAAGAAAGGTTAAGAAATAGAAAATAAAATACAGCTAGTGGAGACTGTTGGAAAGTTGAAAATACAAAAATAGTGGAGACGGTTGGAAAATAGAAAAATTAAGTACAGCCAGGGGAGACGATTGTAAAATATAACATTAAATGGAGCTACGGGAAACTGTCAACATGGAAAATAAAATGCAGCTAGTGGAGACAGTTGGAAAATTGAAAGTAAAATACAGGTAGGGAAAACAGTTTTCAAATAAAAACTGAAATACAGCAAGTGGAAACGGTTGGAACATAAGATAAAGTACAGCAAGGGGAGCAATTGTAAAAAAGATAATCAAATGGAGCTAGGGGATACCATTTTAACATATAAAATATAATACAGCTAGTGGAGACGGTTGGAACATAGAATAAAATAACGGTAATGGAGACCGTTGGAAAATTGAAAATAAAAAACAGGCAGGGGAACCGGTTTTAAAATAGAAAATAAAATCCAGCTATTGAAGAAGGTTAAAAAAAAAAGGAAATAAAATACAGCTAGTGGAGACGATTGGAAAATAGAAAATATGAAATATCCAGTGGAGATGGTTTCAATATAGAAAATAAAATACGGCTACTGGAGACGGCTGGAAAATATAAAATATAAAATATCCAGTGGAGAGGGTTTTAAAATAGAAAATAAAGTACGCCTACTGGAGACGGTTGGAAAATGTAAAATGTAAAACTGCCAGTGGAGAGGGTTTTAATATAGAAAATAAAATACAGCTACTGGAGACGGTTGAAAAATAGAAAATATAATACTCTCAGTGGAGAGGATTTTGAAATACAAAATAAAATACGGCTACTGGAGACGATTGGAAAATTGAACGTAAAATACGGCTACGAGAGAGGGTTGGAAAATTAAACGTAAAATACGGCTACGGGAGACGGTTGGAAAATTAAACGTAAAATACGGCTACGGGAGACGGTTGGAAAATTGAACGTAAAATACGGCTACGGGAGACGGTTGGAAAATTAAACGTAAAATACGGCTACTGGAGACGATTGAAAAATAGAAAATATAATACTGCCAGTGGAGAGGGTTTTAAAATAGAAAATAAAATACGGCTACTGGAGACGTGGGAAAAGTGAACGTAAAATACGGCTACGGGAGACGGTTGGAAAATATAAAATATAAAATATAATACTGCCAGTGGAGAGGGTTTTAAAATAGAAAATAAAATATGGCTACTAGAGACTGTTGGAAAATATAAAATATCCAGTGGAGAGGGTTTCAATATAGAAAATAAAATACGGCTACTGGAGACTGTTGGAAAATATAAAACATAAAATATCCAGTCGAGATGGTTGCAACATAGAAAATAAAATACAGCTACTGGAGACTGTTGGAAAATATGAAATACAAAATATCCAGTGGAGATGGTTTCAATATAGAAAATAGAATACGGCTACTGGAGACGGTTGGAAAATATAAAATATAAAATATCCAGTCAAGATGGTTTCAATAGAGAAAATAAAATATGGCTACTGGAGACGGCTGGAAAATATAAAATATAAAACTGCCAGTGGAGAGGGTTTTAAAATTAAAATTATAATACAGCTAGTGGAGACGATTGGAAATTATAAAATAAATTACAGCTAACGGAGATCTTTGGAAAATATAAAAGAAATTACAGGTAATGGAAACGGTTGGAAAAGATGAAATAAATTAAAGTTAAGGAAGACAGTTGTAAAATATAAAATAAAATACAGCTAGTTTAGACGGTTGGAAAATAGAAAATAAAATAGCGTTAGGGGAAACCGTTTTAACACAGAAATTAAAATACAGCAAGTTAAGACGGTTTTGAAATAAAATACAGCAAGTGGAAACGGTTGGAAAATAAAAAATAAATTACAGGTAGTGGAGACTGTTGAAAAATAGAAAATAAAATACTGCAAGGGGAAACTATTTTAAAATATTTTTAAAATGTAGACGGAAAACGGTTTTAAAACAGAAAATAAAATACAGCTAGTGGAAATGGTTTTAAAATAGAAAGTAAAATACAGCTAGGGGAAACGGTCTTAAAATACAAAATACTGCAGTAAGTGGAGACATTTGGAAAATATAAAAGAAATTACAGGTTATTGAAACGATTGGAAAACATTAAATAAATTGCAGTTAGTGAAGACAATTGTAAAATATAAAAATAAAATGCAGCTTGTGGAGACGGTTGTAATATAAAGAACAAAATGCAGCTTGTGGAGACGGTTGTAATATAAAGAACAAAATGCAGCCTGTGGAGACGGTTGGAAAATAGAAAATCAAATACAGCTAGTAGAAACGATTGGAAAACATGACATAAATTACAGTCAGGGAAGACAGTTGTAAAATAAAAAACAAAATACAGGTAGTAGAGACGGTTGGAAAAAAATAAATAAATTAGCGCTAAGAGAAACGGTATGAACGTAGAAGAAAAAAATACAATGAAATACAACTATTAGAGAATGTTGGAAAATATATAATAAAATACAGCTAGTGGAGATTTTTGGAAAATAGAAAATAAAATAAAACAAGGGGAAACGGTTTTAAAACATAAAATAAAATCCAGGTAGTGGAGACAGTTGGAAAATATAACATAAAACACAGCCAGAGGAAACGGTTTTGAAATTTAAAAAATATGATATACAGGTCGTGAAGACAGTTAGAAAATATAAGATAAAATGTTGCTGGGGAAAACTGTTTTAAAATAGGAAATAAAATACAGCTAGTGGAGGCGGTTCGAAAATAGAAAATAAATAACAGCTTTTGGAAACGTCTTCAAAAAATATAATAAAATACAGCTAGGGGAGACGGTTGGAAAATAGAACAATAAAATAAAGGAATTGAAAACGGTTTTAAAACATAAAATAAAATACATATAGTGGAGACGGTTTGAAAATATAAAATAAAATCTGGCTAGGGGAAACGGTTTTAAAATAGAAAAAAAATATAGCTAATTTAGAAGGTTGGAAAACATAACGGAGACGGTTGTAACATAGAAAATAAAATATATCTATTGTAGACGGTTGGAAAAAATAAAATATTCCTAGTTAGTGGATATGGTTGAAACAACCTCCAACTTCATGTTAGCCGAGACGGGTTTTAAAATAGAAAATATAATACAGCTAGTGGAGATGGTTGAACTATATAAAATATAATACAGCTAGTGGAGATGGTTGAACTATATAAAATATAATACAGCTAGTGGAGATGGTTGAACTATATAAAATATAATACAGCTAGTGGAGATGGTTGAACTATATAAAATATAATACAGCTAGTGGAGATGGTTGAACTATATAAAATATAATACCGCTAGTGGAGATGGTTGAACTATATAAAATATAATACAGCTAGTGGAGATGGTTGAACTATATAAAATATAATACAGCTAGTGCAGATGGTTGAACTATATAAAATATAATACAGCTAGTGGAGATGGTTGAACTATATAAAATATAATACAGCTAGTGGAGATGGTTGGAAAATGGAAAATCAAATACAGCGAGGGGAGACGGTTGGAACATTATTTTTAAAAATGCAGGGAGGGGAAATGGTTTTAAAATAGAAAATAAGATGCAGCTAGTGGAGACGGTTGGAAAAAATAAAATAAAATACAAGTAGTGGAGACGGTTGGAAAATATGAAATAAATTACACCTAGTGGAGACGGTTCAAATAATAGCCATATGCTGCTTAAAAGACAGACAGACAGACAGACAGACAGACAGACAGACAGACAGACAGACAGACAGACAGACAGACAGAAACAATAGAGGGGACAAGGACCTGGGACCAACTAGCGGCAGCGTTCGTCTGATTCAACCGGCAACACATAGAGGCTTTAAGCCTAGACAGCTCAAGGAAGTGACATAGCAGGCCTTTACGTTTAACGCCTCTATCAACACTATTAGGTTATCAAAGAGGCGGGACCTCCGAGTCTAACGTCCATCTCTGAAAGGACCGAGCCATGTAAGAAATTCGTGTAACGTGCCTTTCCCAAAGACACAACGTCGGACCGTGCTGAGGCTAGAACCCCGGACCCGCAACCTCACGATTACGAGTCCTGTAACCTAACCACTAGACCACCGACACCACAACCTCACGAGTCTTGTAACTTAACCACTAGACCACCGACACCACAACCTCACGAGTCTTGTAACCTAACCACTAGACCACCGACGCCACTTGGACTGCTCAGAACAGTTCTCGCCGTTTCTCCTCTCGACTAGACAGATGTACATCTGCGCGGCCGAGAGTCGGGCAAGGACTGTAAGCTCCTTGTAGTCGGGTCATCTCACTGGGGCCAGCCTGTGCATTCCTCAGATTGTCGCAACCCTGAGACACTGTGCTCCTTTTTAGTGTAAGTTTTACAGCATTTACGTCACAAAAAGGTCATACAAGGGCCCAAGTTCATAGACGTTGCAAGAGAGTAGCATACTTAAGAAAAGAAGGAGGAGAGATAAGGACGATAGATGTTTGATAGGAAAGAAGGAGGAGAGATAAGGACGATAGATGTTTGATAGGAAAGAAGGAGGAGAGATAAGGACGATAGATGTTTGATAGGAAAGAAG
>NW_004798477.1:36871-38676 GCF_000002075.1 Aplysia californica | reverse complement strand
GATAGACATAACGACAATATGATACAGTACATAGAGATGACGTCAGACCTATAGGTACAACGATAGACATAACGACAATATGATACAGTACATAGAGATGACGTCAGATCTATAGGTACAACGATAGACATAACGACAATATGATACAGTACATAGAGATGACGTCAGACACACCCAACAATTGCCGAGGCCGTGGCCGGAACTTCCCCCAGTGGCTCAGGTCAAGGACGGTCACTCACGGCGAGTTGACCTTGGCCAAAGCTTCCTCCAGCAGGGACAGGTCACCTGGGAGAACAATGTAACAATAAAATATAGGCGTATTTACGTCCCCACCGACTCATCTATTCTAGATTCTGTGGAAGTTCGTCACTTTGGTCGCCTAAAACTTTCACATTTGAAAAACAAACTAACGGTGGTTCAGAATTATTTAAAGGGTGCACAGTTCTATTGAGGAGTCTGACGTCACTGTAGTTCAATTTTCAGTTTTTCATTAGTTTCGTTTAGATTTAATCTTGGGAACGTCTGTCTTCTAAGACGCCATTGTAAACAAGTGAGGCTTCCGTTCACAAGCAGTGCGCACTGTTTCCACAATGACTTGACGATCGATTCTTTTGAGTCCGTTCATCGAACGGGTATCCAGCTAGTTTTAGATAACACAGGAGGCGGGCTTCCCACCCTGCCTGTCAGGGCAAACCCGGACTGAGAGAGTTACGAAATCCCAGCAGAAAGATCAAGATACTCGAAAAACAAAAAATATCCCTACTGGGTTCCCATTCGGGAATCGAATTCAGGTCTCGTGCGTGCGACAGCAAAGTGGCTAACCGCTACACCACAGATATCGAGTGAACAATGGCCGCACAACAATCAGTATTTGTAGTTAAAAAGTACAGAGGTTCGCTACCCCTTTCTTCACAGTCAGGTTAGATGTAGTAAAGATGCAGGACCTCAGAACCTCAACCCAAACTTCCATAGGGCCAAGCCTGGTTGCCTAAAGTACCTTCCCCAAGGTCACACAGACCCAAGGTCACACCGAACTCAGGCTCGAACCCCTGACCCACAAGTTCCCGTTTACGAATCCAGCAGCTAACGTCTAGACTACCAATGCCAGCTGTATTAACATTTAGAGTAACCCACTGTTCTACTGTTGACCACGTATCTACGGTTCTTGTATGAGACATATATCTCTATGGAATATGTATCTGCGGTTCTTGTATGAGACATATATCTCTATGGAATATGTATCTACTTTTCTTGTATGAGACATATATCTCTATATAATATGTATCTACGGTTCTTGTATGAGACACATATCTCTATGGAATATGTATCTACTGTTCTTGTATGAGACACGTATCTCTATGGAATATGTATCTACGGTTCTTGTATGAGACACATCTCTCTATGGAATATGTATCTATGGTTCTTGTATGAGACACATCTCTCTATGGAATATGTATCTACTGTTCTTGTATGAGACACATATCTCTATGGAATATGTATCTATGGTTCTTGTATGAGACACATCTCTCTATGGAATATGTATCTACTGTTCTTGTATGAGACACATATCTCTATGGAATATGTATCTATGGTTCTTGTATGAGACACATATCTCTATGGAATATGTATCTACGGTTCTTGTATGAGACATATATCTCTATGGAATATGTATCTATGGTTCTTGTATGAGACACATATCTCTATGGAATATGTATCTACGGTTCTTGTATGAGACACATCTCTCTATGGAATATGTATCTATGGTTCTTGTATGAGACACGTATCTCTATGGAATATGTATCTAT
>NW_004798477.1:34519-36455 GCF_000002075.1 Aplysia californica | reverse complement strand
CACCACAGATATCGAGTGAACAATGGCCGCACAACAATCAGTATTTGTAGTTAAAAAGTACAGAGGTTCGCTACCCCTTTCTTCACAGTCAGGTTAGATGTAGTAAAGATGCAGGACCTCAGAACCTCAACCCAAACTTCCATAGGGCCAAGCCTGGTTGCCTAAAGTACCTTCCCCAAGGTCACACAGACCCAAGGTCACACCGAACTCAGGCTCGAACCCCTGACCCACAAGTTCCCGTTTACGAATCCAGCAGCTAACGTCTAGACTACCAATGCCAGCTGTATTAACATTTAGAGTAACCCACTGTTCTACTGTTGACCACGTATCTACGGTTCTTGTATGAGACATATATCTCTATGGAATATGTATCTATGGTTCTTGTATGAGACACATATCTCTATGGAATATGTATCTACGGTTCTTGTATGAGACACATCTCTCTATGGAATATGTATCTATGGTTCTTGTATGAGACACATCTCTCTATGGAATATGTATCTACTGTTCTTGTATGAGACACATATCTCTATGGAATATGTATCTATGGTTCTTGTATGAGACACATCTCTCTATGGAATATGTATCTACTGTTCTTGTATGAGACACATATCTCTATGGAATATGTATCTATGGTTCTTGTATGAGACACATATCTCTATGGAATATGTATCTACGGTTCTTGTATGAGACATATATCTCTATGGAATATGTATCTGCGGTTCTTGTATGAGACATATATCTCTATGGAATATGTATCTACTTTTCTTGTATGAGACATATATCTCTATATAATATGTATCTACGGTTCTTGTATGAGACACATATCTCTATGGAATATGTATCTACTGTTCTTGTATGAGACACGTATCTCTATGGAATATGTATCTACGGTTCTTGTATGAGACATATATCTCTATGGAATATGTATCTGCGGTTCTTGTATGAGACATATATCTCTATGGAATATGTATCTACTTTTCTTGTATGAGACATATATCTCTATATAATATGTATCTACGGTTCTTGTATGAGACACATATCTCTATGGAATATGTATCTACGGTTCTTGTATGAGACACATCTCTCTATGGAATATGTATCTATGGTTCTTGTATGAGACACATCTCTCTATGGAATATGTATCTACTGTTCTTGTATGAGACACATATCTCTATGGAATATGTATCTATGGTTCTTGTATGAGACACATATCTCTATGGAATATGTATCTACGGTTCTTGTATGAGACACATCTCTCTATGGAATATGTATCTACGGTTCTTGTATGAGACACGTATCTCTATGGAATATGTATCTATGGTTCTTGTATGAGACACATCTCTCTATGGAATATGTATCTACTGTTCTTGTATGAGACACATATCTCTATGGAATATGTATCTATGGTTCTTGTATGAGACACATATCTCTATGGAATATGTATCTACGGTTCTTGTATGAGACATATATCTCTATGGAATATGTATCAACTGTTCTTGTATGAGACACGTATCTCTATGGAATATGTATCTCAGTTTTCCTGTTGAACACGTATCTAGTTCACTGTTCCCTCCATAGTTCAGAAATCCCAGAACATGCGACACAGCTCCTGCCACCTCCCTTCCTCCCTGGTCACCAAGGAGAAGTAAAACCTTTGATGTCCTTGGTGAGGTAGACCTTTGACCCTTACCTTTGATGTCCTTGGTGAGGTAGACCTTTGACCCTTACCTTTGATGTCCTTGGTGAGGTTGACCACCTGCAGCTTTGTGTTGATGACCTCCACGCTCTGAGTGTAGGGGTTGTAGCGTACGCTGAACGGGCGGGGGATGGTGGCGGCATATTGTCTGTGGACGGAGGAGGGGAGGAGTGAAGGAGGGGAGGAGTGAAGGAGGGGAGGAGTGAAGGAGGGGAGGAGTGAAGGAGGGGAGGAGTG
>NW_004798477.1:32332-34419 GCF_000002075.1 Aplysia californica | reverse complement strand
TGCCACAAATAGGTCCTATTTCTTTACTTCCCCTCTTTTGTTTCTGTCTGTGTGGGTGGTTGGGGGGTGCCTCTGGTAGGTCCTACTTCTTTACTTCCCCTCTGTTATTTCTGTCTGTGTGGGTGGGTGGAGGGTGCCACTGATAGGTCCTACTGCCTTACTTTCCCTCTGTTGTTTCTGTCTGTCTTACTTTTTCCCAGCACTACATGACCAATACTGTGTGCATATTAAGCTTCTCTTTACTCAATCAAACAAACAAACAATTCCCTCACTTTTCTTGATAGCTCTTAAATCAGGTTGAATGTTTTTGATATTTCGGTTAGAGGGCGCCATTGGTAGGACCTCTACCTCTTTACTTTCCCTCTATTGTTTCTGTCTGTCTTTCTTAATTTTCCCCAGCACTAAAGGACCATAGATCTAACTGGGTCGATGTGCTTCTCTTTACTCAAACAAACTAACAGTTCTTTGGTATATCGTCCCGTGCTATATCTCAGCTTTTACGTTCGTTTGTCGTGCTGTGTCGTTGTCCCAAAGTTTGTCTTGTGTTGTGGTTGTGGTTGTATGTGCGTGGGTGGTTGGTGGGTGCTCTGGAGTGGTTTGCTCCTTCTTTCCTATCAAGCATCTATCGTCTATATCTCCCCTCCTTCTTTTTTTGTGTTTGTTACTCTCTTGTAACACCTCTAATCGTCAGCATTTGTGTAACCTTATTGTTTTGCAAATGCCGAAAAACTCTTATGAAAACTAAAAGATTGTACGTGCAAGGGTCGTTGTTTTACGCAATGTGGGTGGTTGGCGGGTGCTCTGGTGTGCTTTTCTTCTTCTTTCCTTTCAAGCATCTATCGTCTTTATTTCCTCTCCTTCTTCTTTGTGTTTGTTACTCTCTTGTAACATCTCTAATCTTCGGCACTTTTATGACATTATGGTGTTGCAAGTGTCGTCAAACTCTTACTAAGACTGTAGATCTACTGTATGTGTCTCCCCCAATCATGTTCTGATCAAAGATACTGTCTGTGTCTACACCAGACATGTTCTATTTTGATCAAGATATTGTATTTACTGATCCAAGTACTATATTTGTGGCCTCCAATCATGTTCTGACCAAAGCTACTATCTGTCTCTCCACCAATCATGTTCTGACCAATGTACTGTCTGTTTCTATACCTATCATGTTCTGATCCATATCTGTGTCTCCACTGATGTTCTGATCAATGTACTACTGTCTGTGTCTTCACCAATAACTTTACTGATCAAAGTACTGTATTTGTGACCACCAATAACTGCTCTGACCTTTGTACTGTCTGTATCTCCACCAATCATATTGTTACCAAAGTATTGTCTGTGTGGGTGGTTGCCTGGTGCTCTTGTGTGGTTTGCTTCTTCTTTCCTATCAAACATATAATGTCTTTATCTCTCCTCCTTCTTTTTGCGTTTATTATTCTCTAATCTTCGGCACTTGGTATAAACTTATTGAGTCGCAAATGCCACAAGACTCTTACTAAATTTAAAAAATGAACAAAGCTACTGTCTGTGTGTTCACCAGTCATGTTCTGTTCTGATCAAGATACTATATTTACTGGTCAAAGTACTGTATTTGTCACCACCAATAACTGTTCTGACCAATGTACTACTGTCTGTGTGTTCCACTAATCATGTTCTGACCAATGTATTACCGTCTGTCTCTTCACCAATCATGTTCTGACCAATGTACTACTATCTGTCTCTCCACCAATCATGTTCTGACCAATGTACTGTCTGTTTCAATACCTATCATGTTCTGATCAATATCTGTGTCTCCACTGATGTTCTGACCAATGTACTACTGTCTGTGTCTTCACCAATAACTGTACTGATAAAAGTACTGTATTTACTGACCAAAGCTACTATCTGTGTCTTCCCCAGCGCTGCAAGGACAAGCTGAACACTCTGGCCATCTCCGTCCTGAACCAGTGGCCAGGGGTCAAGCTGAGGGTCACCGAGGCCTGGGATGAGGACGGCATGCACGCGGAGAACTCTCTGCACTATGAGGGCCGGGCGGTGGACATCACTACCTCAGACAGGTCACTCGCGTATATATATATATTATATAT
>NW_004798477.1:29995-32215 GCF_000002075.1 Aplysia californica | reverse complement strand
ATACAATACTATAATTGTTTTAAATTGTATAAATACGCTATGGTTATCCATGCTTGTTGCCACACACATACACACACATACACACACACACATAGACATACACACACACACATAGACATACACACCCATACACACACATACACACACATACACACACACACATAGACATACACACACACGCATAGACATACACACCCATACACACACATACACACACATACACATACACACACACATACACACACACATACACATACACATACACATACACATACATACATACACATACTTCAACACATGTAGAAACACAGATACTCAAACACGCATGCACGTGCATGAATACACACAGAGAAACACACACAAAATATACATATACACACGCATGTACATTCTCACACTTCAAAACACACACACACACACACACACACACACACACACACACACACACACACACACACACGGGCATGCACGAATACACACACTGATACTCACAAAAGCACACACGCACACGCGCACACAAGAATATATGTGTGTATGTGTGTACGTGTAAGTGTATGTGTATGTGTGTGTACGTGTGTGAGTATGAGTATGTGTGTGTACGTGAGTGAGTATGAGTATGTGTGTATGTGTATGTGTGTATGTGTGAACTAAACTTGGACATTTCCCCAGCATCTCCCCCAGCACCGTGAGCATGCGACAGAGCTGAGTCACCACTGTCAATCTCTGTCACCGTCACCGTCACCTTGATGCTTTCTTTGTCCTATCTCCATTTTTTTTCAAACATCGAAAATGTGACTTCTTCTTACGTTCACACTTTGTTATGAACTGTTTTCACTATTATAAAAAAGGGAGATAGGACAAGAAAACACTGGGGTCGTGCTCACCTTTGACCTTTTCACTGCTCTTTAAATAGCTCATCGAGTACTCTGGCAAACTGTTCTCGTCAAAATAGGAAACACTTTGGTCCCTTATCAACACAATCTGCTCGCTTTGGATGAAATTCTCGCCAGTGTTTTATCTCATGCTTTCTGGTTTCAGGGCAGGGCATTCTGGCTTTTTTAGTTCAGTCAATGGCTCAGAATACAATAACTGAACCTTTCAATGCAATACGGTCTTTTTCTTTTATCCCGTACGACCTATTATAGATTGTATTCTCTGCAATGCTGGAAATATCATAATTTTAGTTTCGATGTTTTTCCTCTCCCATTACTATCGCTGTCACCAGCAAATTGCGTGCTAGTGTGTCTTTGTACGAGAGTGCGTGAGTGCAGATATGCGTGTTTACACGAGCTTACGCGCGCTTGAAGACCCCCCCCCCTTCCAACGAAAAATAAACAAACAAACAAACAAAAAACAAAAAAACCACCACCACCAACAACAACAACAAACTAACAAACAAGCAAACAATTTTTTAAAAACGTATTTTCCATTTTGGCTGTTGTATTACATTACCGAAAAAAGTTTATTAGCAATTGGTAAGAGATTTACGGCTCTCGCAACTGCGTAAGGATATAATATTATGACAACTGGCAAGTATAGAGTTGGATCTGGGAAGAGGCAATCGCTCAGCGCCTAGATGTGTCAAACCTAGAGTCCCCCCCCCCCCCAAATAGGGCAGTGCTACTGTCTAAAGTTGTCTTTGGGCCATTCCGGAACGGGGGATATTGACATGTTCTTATGCACAGTAAAATTGTAAAAGGGCTGATTTATCAATATCAATGCCATGCTCATACTGTGCCGGAACAACATAGGGGGAACTGCTGCTTTTTCTGTCCTCATCCTATTGTTATTTTTCCTCTACATCTTTTGTATGTTTGTCACTCTCTTGTAAATTGCTATTCTCGGGGTGCCTTGATAGTCAAAGCAGGCTTTGTGCTGTTGAGGCTAGATAGGTGAGCAGAGTAAGTCTGATTCCCAGTTTGGACTTCTCTGTTGACAGCCACCACTTGGCGCTCATTTGACCGTATGCAGTTGCGAGCGCCGTAAAACCTTACTAAAACTAAACTAAAAAGCTAGAGAGAAAACCATGGACAGAACAAGCCATATGGCGTTGACTGCGCTTGGTCGTGTGCACGTGACAGTGCGCGGCGAGTGTCACCATCCAGTCTGACACCTTTTGTAGTTCTCAAATTGGGTCACACAATTTGTGGAACAATCTGAAAATGTGTTCTTGAAACATCTGATCGCTTTTAAGGACAAGCTGGCTAACGCAGATTTAAT
>NW_004798477.1:23390-28022 GCF_000002075.1 Aplysia californica | reverse complement strand
CCCCCTCGCTCAAGTACACAGATCTCTCAAACAAACAGAAGAGACTGAAAAAGTCCTTCCTCCGCGTTTTAATTAGCCACGCTCGCTCCGTCCGTTCCAGTTTAGAAATAATTAGCACATTTGTTTTTCCTGTTTCGACGTCTCCCCTTTGTGTGGGTAGAAGGCACTCGTGTGGGTCCTTCCCCTATACCTCTCGGGGGACGTTCGAGAAGCCGCTCTCAGCCTGCACAGTTTTCTTCTTCGTGAACATCGGTAGTGTTTGCCTCGCGATTTATCAAGATCGTTGTACCGGGAGAAGGTGCTTAAGGGAGGGTACCCAGCCTGGGAGTAGTATTTGGCCAGCTTATGTCCTCGTCTTTGGGCAGATACTTGAGGGGAGGGCGAGAAGTTGAGTTTGGATTGAGTGCCAAAAGGAATGTTGCTGTGAATGGCGGTGGTGACCCCTAGTGGTTTGTTCAGTGACCACGACGGTCTGAGTAGATACTCCGTCTTCACCAGGGTCTGGTCGCGGCGGGCTTCGCGTCACGTCACGTCACGTCACGTCAGAGGGACGGTCGACCGTCACGTCAGGAATCGTGTCGTCAGATACTTTGTGTAACATCTCCGACACACAGCGTAGAGAGCCGCCGGTGTCTCTGATAGACGTCCATCTGGTCCTGGGGGGAGATGATGATGATAATCTTCTGGTAGGAAAGATCTACACCTTGCCTTCTCAGACAATGGTGACAAATCTCGGAAGTCCCGTGTGCAAGTTACGCACGTTAAAGATCTCTTGATGGTCCAGAATCAATAACAGTAAGCTTCAGACGCCACCCGGGTAAAATTTTTAAAATTTCCTACCAACTGAAAATGGTTACTGTGCCCCGCGCGCTCAAATGACAGTGTGCAGGTGCCAGCGCCGTTAAACGCTTACTAAAAATTTTTAAAAGAAAACAAACCCACTAGGTTAGCTTCTCTACTTCCAGCGAACAAATGCAAGACTAGGGGAAGAGCTGCTGCTGTTCAAGCACCAAGCACACTTACTTACTTTCATCGACGTAGAACGAACGGACCGCACCTACACGAGACGCACCGTTGAACGCGATTACAATTTTGTTCCGTGTACGGAGATTTTACATTCATATGTGTGCAGTTTTGGGGGCACCTGAATAGACATAAGTGTCTTGAACATCTAGCTCTCACTGGCAAAATTGAAGGCAAATGAGGCAGGGGTAGGCCAAGAGCAATCTACTTAGGGAACCTAAACAAATGGATAACTGGGAAAGATCAGGGAAACGTAGCTTTTTTAAGAGCATCCGAGCAAAGGAATGAAAGTAGAACCATGATCGCCGATGTCTGTCGCAGATCTGGCACTGGATGATGATGTCTGCTAAACAAATCCATCCACAAAGAACATGGGGAAAAACGTCAACAAAAACTCCACCTTGGGAAAGAACAAATTAATAGTAATAATAGATAGATAGATAGATTGATAGATAGATAGATAGCATTTGTATAGCACAAATCCTTGCTCAACAGCAAGCTCTATGCGCTTCACAATCTACACTATTACCCCAGCAGACCTGAGAGCATTGTGAAACAACCTCAACTTCCTGGGAAGCGTACAGTGCAAGCAGCCTTTTTATAGGCTCTAAACACTAACATACTGACGAGATCTTTCGCTGTCTAAGGCCGGGTACCCATTCCCACCTGGGTGAAGGGAGGAAAATTCGTGTAAAGTGCCTTCCCCAAGGACACAACGTCAGGCCCGTGGCTCGAACCCCCGAACTCGCAACCTCACGACTACGAGTCCGGTAGCCTAACCACTAGGCCCCCGACGCCATTTTTTAAGGCTATGCTATAAAACAGGAAGATGCGTGAGGATGTGCCGTCCTCCAAGTAGTTGATAAATAACCCGAGTGTGTGGCTCAATGGGTGTCAATCAGGGGAGAGAACTCAGTGACCCTCTTCAGGCCGGCCACGAGTGCTGGAGTTCTGAATTTTGACACCATCATCATCAGACACCCGCGTTCTCGAATACGGTGGTCGTGCTTTCGATTATTCGGCGTGTTTGGAGGATTGTGATGGAGGTAACGACTTACTTACTTAGATCTACATACTTTTTGAAACTTTTATTTCTGTCTTTGTGTATAGCGAGATGTCGCGACACAGTAGACTTGTGAATGGGCTGATTTATCAATGTCATGCTCATACTGTGCTGGAACAACATAGGGGGAACTGCTGCTTTTTTCTTTCCTCATCCTTACTATCGTTATGTTTCCTCTACTACTTTTGTATGTTTGTCACTCTCTTGAGAACTGCTATTTCCGGGGGTGCCTTGATAGTCGAAGCAGACTTTGTGCTGTTGAGGCTAGAGAGGTGAGCAGAGTAAGCCTGATTCCCTGTTTGGACTTCTCTGTTGGCATCCACCCCTTGGCGCTCATATGACCTTATGAAGATGCGAGCGCCGTAAAACCTTACAAAACAAAAACAAAACAGTCAGGAGATACAGTTGTCATACATGGGCCGGGTGTGCTGCCTTTTTGGGATGTCATGTCGTTCCTTTAGGTGGGAGGGGGGCTTTCTTTGACTCCGTCCACCTGTCTTTTTCTCGGTCGTACTCTTGCTTGGAAAGGGACATGAGAGAGATGAAGCTCACTTGGAACGTGCTTGGAAGGATGGCTCAGGACAGAGATAAATGCAAGGAGCTTGTATGTGGCCTATACCCTGCCAGGGGTGGAAGACATTGATGATGATGACTCTTGCGTAGATCAATTGTATCTCATGTTGTGGGTCTGTTAGGTCGACTAGAACTGCACCTGGACATGGATGGCTGGTGTCTCTATAAATAGATTATTGATGGTCAAGGCCGTTTCTGCTGGCTGTTGTGGTCTCATTATTATATGAAGGTGTCAGATTGCTTGTCCAATGGTGTACAGAAGTTCATCAGAATGGACTGGGAACCAGACATAGTTATTTTTATTTTAGACGTCTCGTCTGGGTGTTCCGATAAGCGTCGTGCGCTTACCTATTTACTTTTAACATATTCATCCTCTGTTGCCGTTCAGAATCGAGGGGAGATGCAGTTTTCTATGGTAGGCCAGCTCCGTGGCTCTTTCAGTTGGGATATTATGATTTCTCAGGGTTTCTTTGATAGTTGGGAGGAGGGAGTGATGTAGGGAGATAAGTGGTTTGATTGGTTGGTAGCGTAGATGGGTAGGACGGTAGGTAGGTTGTTAGGTAGGTTGGTAGGTTCTTCTCTTCTTTCTTTGTTTCCGTTTCTGTTTGGGGAAAATGGATATAGATATTGGGAGCAGGGAGGGGGAGGGGGGGGGCTTTCTTCTTGACTTCGCTGATGTTCAGGGCAATTTCTAAAAAATATTTATCTTCTGTTATTTTAGAGGCTCTACCTATGTGACTACCTGACCTGCGTCTGGTTTATTGAATATAATTACTTAACCCTATCCGTACGTCGTGTTTTACTATCGTATCCATACGACGAGCCAACCTTTCCAAAGAGGAAATTTACTTGTTAATCCGATCCGTACGCTTTTGCATAACAGTCTCTCAAAATGATTTTTGTGCGAAATACAGAAAGTTTCAAAGAGATCTTCGTACTTGAAATATTCTAAAGGGCGAAGAATACAACCCCGGGGGTACAAAATGACTCCAGGGCGTACGGATAGGGTTGAGAAGCTAACTCCAGTGAACTCGCCCTCTATTCTACGAGGAAACTGAAGAAAAAAACCCCGATTGAATAGCGGCTCAACTGCTGGGATTAAACTCTTACTGTATCTTGATCCGTTTCTTTGTCTTCCCCTCCCAGAAAGTGTGTCCTCGGGCCTTTGACTGGCCTTGACTTAAGCCCAGAGACAACAACAGTCGGTTGGATCAGGTTCTGACTTCTCACACGTAACGGCAAAGTTTTTCCTCCTTTCATCTCCGCGCGGTGTCCGAAGTGTGCGACACCAGCGACTTACTTCCGAGGCGCTTCTCTCCACCAATCATACTATTTTATTATCAGGCATCGTGGTGAAATCAGGCGCTCGTTAAAATCATGAAAATGTAGAAACTTGCATTTTTCGGGAGGTTTGGGAATTTTTACCGAGTTTTTATCGATTTTTTATCGATTTTTGGTTGTTGTTGATGTTGTTGTTTTGGAGGGTTTTTTTGGCTGAGCACCTTTCATGCCCATTAAAACACGACATTCATGTGTAGATTATACTGACAATTTTTAATTAAAGGCGCACAAAATGTAAATTTTCAGTTTTCAAGGACTTTCATACTATGAAAGTTACCAAACTTTGGTGGCCCTTTTCTCGCAAATTTACCTCTGAAACCAAGCAAACTTCTCTTTCTTCAGTCGCAAATATCTCGACTCCTATCCAAGATAGATGGGTATTTTATTTTCAACTAGAGCAAGACAACAGAACAAATTTTAAGATCATACCAATAACTCCACCATGTCCAAAAATTAATTGACGAGAACCTGATTCCATCTCGTCGTTACACACACACACACACACACACGTATATACATCCACGCAATCGCAGCGTGTGAGGCCGGGGGTCCAGTGTGGCTAGCAGACAATTATTGCAGGCTAACGCAGGAACAGGATCCTTGTTGACACTAGACAGCTTCAAAAGCCCCCC
>NW_004798477.1:20673-22648 GCF_000002075.1 Aplysia californica | reverse complement strand
TTGATTGTCTCCCTTCGACACGGATCTGCTGGAAATGTGACTTTAAGTTTAGTTTTTGTAGAGGTTTTACGGCGTTCGCAACTGCATAAGATCATATGAGCGCCAAAATGTGACTTTGACGAATGGCTTTGTTAAGCAGGTGGAAACACCGAAAATCACTCCCACGATGGTTGAACAACATTACTAATGGTTGATTTATCTTCTTTCTCCGATTGTCCGAGTATAATGATTATGTTGGTTGCTTGAATAAGTTGGGGGTTGTCGTTTTTTTGGGATAATCTTGGCTTTTTTAAAGGTATATATGAAGAGCACAGGGGAAAAAAGACTGTAGATCTAGATCTAGTCACAAACTGGAAATGGTGAGGGTGCCTATTTTCAAAGCTTGTGGACTCATAACTTCATATTTGTTTGACTAGTGGTTTATTGTTAAGTGTTGTTGAATGGGAACTCTAACAAACAATAATCTCGACTTCTATTCAAGATAGGTGTCGTTTTTTATCGAAAGATAGACAAATGAACAAGTTTTAAGATGATACTAATAACTCCACACTTCCAAAACTTGGGGAGTGCCTGATTCTATCACATCGTGGCACAAAGTGGTGACTGTGGTATGATGGGATTGCTCTCCGCTGTGGCACGCAGAGCGCGTGAACTCAGTTCTGTAAAAGGGGAGTAATTGTGAGGCAGCGTGGTGGAATCAGGCTCTCGTCAAAATAATCAGAGTGAAGAAACTTGCATTTTTCACAGGTTTGTGAATTTTCATCAAATTTTTGTGTTTTTTTGGCTCAACACCTTTCATGCCCATTAAAGAACTCATTTCTGTACGGATTTTTTTGAAAAACATTTATTAAAAGCACAAAAAATTAAAATTTTCAGTTACCACGGACTCTAAAGCTAAGGAAATAACTAATCTTTGGTAGCCATTTTCTCACATATTTTACCTCTGAAAGCAGGTGACTCCCACCTCCTTCATTCACAAATATCTCGACTTGTATTCTAGATAAATGGATATTTTTTTCATCCAAATGAAGACAAGTGAACAAGCTTTAAGATGATACCAATAGCTCTACATGCCCAAAAATTGACGAGAGCCTGATTCCACCACGCTGCCTCACAATTTATTGTACATGTATTTTATCGAGTATTTTTGTCTTTCAGCTGTGACCCAGTGACATACAATAGAGTCTTTAAATCTCGTATTCACCATACTTTCTCCCCCTCAATTCATACAGCAGTCATCTGTTCCCAGCGCAGATATTACTTCATAATTTTGACATCAAACATTGAGATGCGGGGACAAATCCCGTGAAGGCAACGCGACTAAAAAAGAAAGAACAGTCATGATGTCTTCATCATAATCATCCAGAGTCAGATCTGCGACAGACATCGGCGATCATGGTTCTCCATTCATTCCTTTGCTCGGATGCTCTTTAAAAAGGCTACTTTACCCTGATCTTTCCCCGTCACCCATTTGTTTAGGTTCCCTAAGTAGGTTGCTCTGGGCCTACCCCTGCCTCGTTTGCCTTCAATTTTGCCAGTGAGAGCTTGATGTTCAAATCCCTTATGTTTCTTCAGGTGCCCTTAAAACTGTGTTTTTTCCTGATTGTTTTTATCAGTGAGCGTTCCATGTGGGTGGTTGGCGGGTGCTTTGGTGTGGTGTGCTCCTTCTTTCCTATCAAACATCTACAGTCTTTTTCTCCCATCCTTCTTTTTTGTGTTTGTTACTTTCTTGTAACACCTGTACTAAAACAAACAAAAAAACTCTTACTAAAACTAAAACTAAGAGAGAGAGAGAGAGAGAGAGACAGAGAGAGAGAGAGAGAGCGCGAGAGAGAGAGACAAAGAGAGAGAGAGAGACAGAGAGAGAGAGAGACAGAGACAGAGACAGAGACAGAGACAGAGAGAGAGACAGAGACAGAGACAGAGACAGAGAGAGAGAGACAGAGAGAGAGACAGAGAGAGAGACAGAGAAACA
>NW_004798477.1:18623-20470 GCF_000002075.1 Aplysia californica | reverse complement strand
GAGAGAGAGAAAGAGAGAGAGAGAGAGAGAGAAAGAGAGAGAGAGAGAGAGAGAGAGAGAAAGAGAGAGAGAGAGAGAGAGATAAAGGGCCAAAAACCCAGCAAGCAAAATGACAAGCCTGAACATGTAATATTATAGTTCCGATATACACTTAGCAATCGCAGAATGCGGTCAATAAGAAGTGACCAGTCCTCGAGTGACCACCACCAGCTGACAGTGTTGTTGGCCTGAGCTGACCCCCGGCGATATCCGGTCCGCGCGGGTAATTTATAACGCCGCTGTGTTTGTCCGGCCTCTGCCCTCTTCCGCTCGCCACATGCCCACACTCTGTACACAGGACCCCGGCTCTCCGACAGTTTCTAGAATTAAGGCATTGAAAGACCACAATAAAATTAAAACGATAAAAATGAAATGTCCTGATTAATCCATTGGGGACTCACATTCTGGTCATTCGGCAGCTCATAAAGTAGCAATTTGTTGGGGCATAAAAAGAAGCCTTTGTGCTGTTGAAGCTAGAGAGGTGAGCAGAGTAAGTCTGATTCCCGGTAAGGACTTCTCTTTTGACACCCACCCCTTGGCGCTCATATGACCTTATGCAGTTCCGAGCACCGTAAAACCTCTACTAAAAAAAAAGCCTAAATGCATTAATCATACACATTTTCTATTCTAAATCTGGGTGTCAAAAGGGGGCCAACATCATCATCATCATCATCAATGCCTTCCACCTCTGGCTGGCAGGGTATAGGCCACATACAAGCTCCTTCCATTTATTTCTGTCCTGGGCCATCCTTCCAAGCTCGTTCCAAGTGAGCTTCATCTCTCTCATGCCCCTTTCGACTCTTCTCCTTCATGTTTTCAGTGGTCTACCCCTGCCTCGTGCTCCCATGCCGTGAAATATGCCACGTTGTGTTTCTGATTTGTGTATGATGGCTTGAAATGGGCCACAACATTGCCGTTGGGCAGCTGTTGATCGGACACATGTGACCGTTACGTCCTCAGAGAGGCTAAAGAAAGTTATGATATAAAGTTCAACGCGCAATAGGAGTGCTGTCTGGTTTTCCAGTGTTTCAGAAGAAAAAAACAGGAGATCGTAATGGGTGGTTGACGGGTGCTCTGGTGTAGTTTGTTTCTTCTTTCCTGTCAAACATATATCACACTTCTTCTTTTTTTTTTTTTTTTTTCTCTCTTGTAACACCTCTAATCTTCGGCACTTATCTGACCTTATTGTGTTGCAAGTGCCGTGAAACACTCACTAAAACTAAAAGGAGATCGTAGATAATAGACAAAGTGCACTGATTCAGTAATTTAGAGATTGTTTTGTCGATTGTGCATCTGTTTAATCTTTCTATTTAGTCTAGATCTATCCGTATTGCATTATAGCCCAACTCATTAATGGAAGAGACTCCCGATTTCACGGGAAAAGCATTGTGGAATATTGAGCGAAGCCTTTTTAAACATTGTGTGATGTGTTGAGACGTGAGTGCTGTAGATCTTAATGAGATCTATGCTGTGTAGACTACACGATCTCTATTGTTATTTCCTTTGACACTTTTAAAGTACACATAGAATGAATGAGATGAAAGAAAAGAATAAATTAATTGTTTTAAAATAAGAGAAGATAGAAAAGGTGCAGGGCAGAGATCACGTTTTTAGAGTATGAGTCAAACTCTCCTTTAGATGTAAATAATTTATTGTGAAAACACAGCAAGATGAACTGATAGAAACGACAGAGGGAAAGAAAAGAGTAAAGGAAAGAGAAGTAGTCAAAGAAGTAGGAAAGAATACGAGAGACATACTGAGTAAGATAGGAAGAGGGAGACAGAAAGAAAGGGGGAGAGAGATAGAGG
>NW_004798477.1:16024-17852 GCF_000002075.1 Aplysia californica | reverse complement strand
AGACAGACAGACAGACAGACAGACAGACAGACAGACAGACAGACAGACAGACAGATATAGACAGAGTGAGAGAGACAGAGACAAACAGACAGAGACAGCGAGAGAGAGAAAGACAGAGAGAGAAACACAGAGAGAGAAAGAGAGAGAGAGAGAAAGACAGAGAGAGAGAGAAAGAAAGAGAGACAGAGAGAGAAACAGAGAGAGAGTGAGAGAGACAGAGAGACAGAGAGACAGAGAGACAGAGACAGAGACAGAGACAGAGACAGAGACAGAGACAGAGACAGAGACAGAGAAGGAGACAGAAATAAATGAGAGAGAGAGAGAGTAGAGATGAAAATACTACTGGGGCAATAATAAGCCTTGGGGTCGCGGAGACATTTGATAGATTGTGTCCGTGTGAGAGAGTCAGAGAGTTTGTCCAATACAGCCCCCGTGCAGGACGTAATTCTGACCGGAATGTGGCGTGGGCACACACAGACGACTCCTCCGGCCTTCACAGCTCCCGCTCACCTATCCCTGGAATGCCCCCCAGCAAAGGTCAGACCCCCGATTCTTAAACACAATTTCTGCTTCTCAAACAGCATGGCCCCGAACATTTCTGAGTCATCGTGGTAAAATCACACACTCGTCAAAATAATGAAACCGAAGTAAAAGGCATTTTCCTCCGGTTTGGGTAGTCTAGTGGTTAGGCTACCAGACTCGTAATTGTGAGATTGCGGGGTCGGGGGTTCGAGCCTCAGCTCGGTCTGACGTTGTGTCCTTGGGAAAGGCACCTTACACGAACTTCCCACTTGGCTCGGTCCTATCGGAGACGGACGTTAAATTAGGAGGTCCCGCCTCTTAAATAACCTAACAGTGTTGATAGTGGCGTTAAACTCACACCATTTTCACCCCCAGTTTGATGACATTTTTTAAAATCGATTTTTTTTTCTTTTTGGCTCAACACCTTTTATGTCCTTTTAAAAACACACTTCCGTGTGAATTTAACTGAAAAACGTTAATTAATGGCACAAAATATGTAACTTTTAGGTTTTCAAGGACTCTCAAGTTAATTATGGTTGTTACCCAACTTTGGCAGCCATTTTCTCACCAATCTTACCTCTGAAACCATGCTGCCCCCACCTCCTTCAATTGTAAATATTTCGACACCCCCGGGGCAGTGCCACTGACTGAAGTGTCTTTAGGCCATTCCCAAAGGGGGGACATATCTCGTTCAAGCATAGTAGAATTGCAAATGGGCTGATTCATGTCACGCTCTTAACTGTGCCTGATCTACAACAGAGAACTGCTGCTTTTTCTTTAATAATCCTTACTATTGTCATTTTCCTCTACTTCTTTTGTATGTTTGTCACTCTCTTGTGACCTGCTATTTCCGGGGTGCCTTGGTAGTCGAAGCAGACTTTGTGCTGTTGAAGCTAGAGAGGTGAGCAGTCTAAGTCTGATTCCCTGTAAAGACTTCTTTATTGACACCCACCCCGTGGCGCTCATATGACCTTATGCAGTTGCGAGCGCCGTAAAACCCTCTACTATAACAAAAAAAATATTTCGACTTCTGTTCAAGATAGATGGATGGATGTTTGTTTTTCATACAAAGCAAAGCAATGAATGAGATTTCAGATGACACCAATAACTCCACGTGCCCAAAAACTCACGAGCGCCTGATTCCACCATGTCGTGACACATTTCTGAAGCTCCTGGGCTGTGACGTGGGGTGACGTGGCGTGGGGTGGAGTTGGGTGGCGTGACGTGGGGTGGGGTGGAGTTGGGTGGCGTGACGTGGGGTGGGGTGGAGTTGGGTGGCGTGACGTGGGGTGGGGTGGAGTTGGGT
>NW_004798477.1:12562-13827 GCF_000002075.1 Aplysia californica | reverse complement strand
TCTCTCTCTCTCTCTCTCTTTCTTTCTGTCACCTTTCTCTCTCTTTCTTTCACCTTCTCTTTCTATTCTCAGTTTCACTCTTTCTATTAATATATCTCTGAGCTTATTAGAGAACATATGAAGACTACATGGGGAAAACGACAGTAGTCACAAACTGAAAATCGTGAGGGCACCAATTTTGAACGCTTGTTGACTCATATCTGTATTTCTGTTCAACTGTTGGTTGATTATTGTTGTTAGATTTCCCATTCAACAACACTTAACAATAAACTACCAGTCAAACAAATATGAAGTTATGAGTCCACAAGCTTTTAAAATTGGCACCCTCATAATTTCTAGTTTGTGGCTGTGGTCGTATTCCCCTTGTGCTCTTCATATTATGTGAGGTAGCGTGGTGGAATCAGGCTCTCGTCAAAATAATCAAAGAGAAGAAACTTGCATTTTTTCGCAGGTTTGTGAATTTTTATCAAATTTTTGTTTTCTGGCTTAACACCTTTCAAGCCCATTAAAGAACTCATTTATGTGTGGGTTTTTCTTTAAAATGTTGATTAAAAGCACAAAAAATGTAAATTTTCAGTTTCTAAGGACTCTTAAGCTAAGGAAATTAACTATTCTTTGGTGGCCATTTTCTCACTAATTTTACCTCTGAAAACAGGTGACCTCCACCTCCTTCTTTCTCAAATATCTCGACTTGCACTCAAGATAAATGGATATTTTTTTCACCCAAATAAAGACAAGTGAACAAGCTTTAAGATGATACCAATAACTCAACATGCCCAAAAATTGACGAGAGCCTGATTCCACCACGCTCCCTCACATATATAAAATACCTTTTCATTCCCACCGATACATAAACCTACACAGGCTATATGATATAATAATATTATAATAATAATCATGACCAACAAACAATAGCGCGTTGGTGCTCATATGACCTAATGCAGTTGCGAGCGCCGTAAAACTTCTACTAAAACAAACAAAACAATGGCGTGTTCAAGTTAAAGATAAAGAGATTGTCGGCATTTTGTATTTGTGCGACGTCAATACGATTGCTGTGGAAATGTAGCCTATTGGTTTCGTAATAGCAACCTAAAGTTCCTCTGGGGAACCAACAAAGTGTGTGTTTTTTTGTGTTTTTGTATTGTTGGGTTTTTTTTGTTGTTGTTGTTTTGTTGTTTTTTAGTTGTTTTTTTGTTTGTTTGTTTGTTGTTGTGGGTTGTTGTTGTTTTGTTTTTTTTGGGGGGGGTTGTTGTCGTTGTTTTGGG
>NW_004798477.1:6568-12075 GCF_000002075.1 Aplysia californica | reverse complement strand
CGACTCGGCTCCCTGTACCTTGTGTTGCATAAGGTCATATGAGCACCAAGGGGTGAATGTCAACCGAGAAGTCCGAATAGGGAATCAGTTGCGAGCGCCGTAAAACCTTATTTTTAAAAAGAACCTCCCCTGACTGACTCATCTCCCTACCTCTTGTGTCTCCACAGACTCCTCGGTGGCCATCAAGATCGGCGGCTGCTTCCCTCCACACAGCCTGGTCCTCACCCATCACGGAAACACGGTACCCATGACGGAAGTCCACGTCGGAGACCGCGTTCTGAGCATGCGCAGTGACGGACAGCTGGTGTACAGTGACGTCGTAGCCTTCCTGGACCGCAGCGCGAGCCAAGTGGGTCAGTACTACTCTCTGAGCACCGAGTCGGGTCGACAGATCACCCTGACGGCCAAGCACCTTATCTACGTCACAGGCGGGACGCCAGATGACGTGGACAGCCTGGCGTTAGGGTCGTCTTCACCAAAGATGTCGTCATCATCTTCTCCTTCCTCGCCCTTTTTTTCTGATACCTCAGTTTCTCCCAGCGTTGTGTTCGCTGAGGAGGTCAGAGTGGGTCAGTACCTCATTCTGGCTCACACAGACGGCACGGACTTCGTTCTGCCGCCCCACCACAGCGCGGGAGACGTCTCTCCAACTGGTGACGTCTTTAAAACTGATGACGTCTCTCAAACTGGCGGCGTCTCTCAAACTGGCGGCGTCTCTCAAACTGATGGCGCTTCCTCCTCCCCGCGGAGGGGGGCAGGTAGATCTACATCTGCGCCACAAGACATTGACAAAAACGTTGTGTATACCTCCCCTCCCACTCCCTCCCCCTCCTCAAGCGTCGGGTTCACGCGGGTAGAGAGAGTGGTGTCCGTCAGCGCGCGGTCAATGACCGGGGTGTACGCGCCGCTGACGTCACACGGGACTATCGTCGTGGACGGCGTCGTCACTTCCTGTTACGCTTTCATCAAAGACGAGCGTTTGGCTCACGGAGTCTTTGCCCCTGTGCGGGCGTACCACGTGATGAAAACACTTGTCAGTGATTGGCTGAGGGAATATTATGGACCCTTTTTCAGTTGGATAGAGAAGTTGGCGATACCGGTATTGTCCCCTGTTGATAAATCGTTGGTGGCGGCGGGGAATGGAACTGTCTGCCCTCAGCAAGACGGGGCCCACTGGTACGCCCGGGCCCTCTACAGTGTAGCCATAAATGTATTGGGGATGGATCTGACCATAGCCATATGAATACCTCTGCGAGTATCTAGGATTCGGAGAGGCGAATACACTGATGCACAGACACACATTATTGATGCTGAAAAGTTCAGTAGTAAACTTAGTGACATTCATATACATGTACTTGCATGAGCACACGAGCACCGACAGGAACAGAATTACATGCTTATAGAAGATAGCAACAACAACAACAACAGCAACAACAACTACAACAACAACAACACCAACAACAACTACAACTGGTCGTGCACTTGTAGCGTGTTTATTCACGCCAACAACCTCAAGGATAGTACATACATAGGGACAAAGGAAACTCAGAACAAAGCCACCCGAATAAGAATAAACTATCAGAAAATCATAGACAGCGAATGATCTTGTCAGTATGTTAGTGTTTTAGCCCCTCTAAATGACCGCTTGCACTGTATGCTTCCTAGGAATTTGAAATTGTTTCAGAATGCTCTCAGGTCTGTTGGGGTAATAGTATAGATTGTGAAGTGCATAGAGCTTGCTGTTGAGCGGGGATTTTCGGTATAAAAAAAGCTATCTATTATTAAAATCCAAGGTAAAGTTTTAGGACCCTTGTTCAGTTTCTTTAAAAGACAAGGAGAGTTTTCTCTATAACCAAACAAATGTATACTCCAATGAAACCAAACGTTTCCTATAGGTAGGACAATGCCCACTTTTGGTGTGGGGGAAGATTTCTCGAAAACCCCAAGTTTGGGTTAGCCCGCTTGTCCGTCAAATTCATGCCGTGAAAAATTTGCACCCAACCCACGCCATATTGCAGTGAACATGGCTACAAAAGAAGAATTTTACTGATAAACACACACACACACACACACACACACACACACACACACACACACACACACACACAACATGACGTGCAACATGACACGCAACAACACAAAGGTAATACACTTTTGAAAGCTAACTGTGGCTACCGTGGAACTGTACAAAGTAACTGCTACACAAAGAAGCAGGACGACCTTTTTGTCTATCTGTGTTACTATTGAATGAATACAGTGCTCGCAACGGCGTGGAAAAACACTGGAACACTCGCTTGTGAAAATTATTATTCTTATCATTCAACTCCATGTCTTACATTCAAGCCCATTCTATGTAGAACAGAATTGTGAACGTGTTTTATATAATAATAATATTATGATCGTGAGTGATTCAACGCGTCAATATATTGATGAGTGGAGGCTGTACATTTTACATCAGAATATCGGGGGCAACGTTTGTATGTATGATCATTCTCATGTGTTTGTCGTGTTTTACAATGATGTTTTCGTTCCCTGCACATTCACTGGGAAACGTATTAATTTTATTTGTGAAATTTTCTTCCATTTAAAAAAAAATATTATGTGACTGCACGTCGCTCTTAATTTAGTTCCGTTGTTGTTGTGTTGTTTGTTTGTTTTGTTTTTATATTTATATTTTTATTATTTTTTGTTGTTGGTTCTAAAGATTTCAGGTCTGAAGCCACATCTGTTTTATTTGAGTGGGTTTTTTTAATGGTTTTTTCTTTTTTTTTTCTTTTTTTCTTTTTTTTTTTGTTTGTTCGTTTACTTGGTTGTTGAGAAAATTCCGCTTTAAATACAGTGAATTGTTTTAATGACGTACCTTCTCTGAAGTCGTGGTAGATCCACTTATTCAGAAGAGCAGGGAAAACTGGAAAGTATAGTGACAAGTAAAGTAAGTATGTATATATACACATTAATTTAAACATAAAAAACTAAGTCATGCTGATGTCAAAATCTATTGTCAAAGACAAATTTATTCAAGCCAAAAACGTGTAATGAACAATAAACCTACTCTCCCAAGTGCTACTAAGGCGTAAATTTAAGCCCAAACCCTCAACAGAGCTGTTGATTCTGGAAATAACACAGATTCAGCTAAAACCTGTTCTAAAACTTGGAAAATGGAAGAATCTCTTACAAGAGTGTACATAAATAATGCGTAGACTAGATCTAGCAGGCAATTACAAATTTTCAAATTTAAAAAAACAACAACAACCGCGCACAACTACAATGTGGGGCCTACTTGCGAAAGTGCACAAGGCAAGAACGATAAATCTACACATTCTCACGAGGATATGTAGTATTATGTAGTCAGTTATTCAATTCATCATGACGTCAGCTGACAACAATTTGCAGTGGTAACCAAACTCTTCCTCGTGAGAGGACTACTGAAGAATCATTTTTCAGTTGGCATTCCTCGGCCTAATACAGATCAGTTGTTGTTTTTTTTACATCCAACGGAAAAGAAACACAGCTTTCATTCTTTGTTTAAACATCTATAATAATATAATGTCTATTCTTTTCCTGGGGTTTTGTCAATAGCTCAAACCCTCAACAGAGCTGTTGATTCTGGAAATAACACACACACACAGCTAAAACCTGTTCTAAAACTTGGAAAATGGAAGAATCTCTAACAAGAGTGTACATAAATAATGCGTAGACTATTTTGGTACAGATACGACTATTTTTTAAATTATTTTTTTTTGTTGGTTTCTATTTTGAAGGTATTTTCTTGTCCTCGATGTTCAGTTATTGTTGCGTGACCAGACGACATCTACCAAAGCTATGTTACACATGAATGTCCCCACATATTTATAACAATATGACCATTTGTGTTTGCGCTGATCGGCTTCTGTATAATACGTACTTCCTTTGTTTGTATATATATAATATATACCTCGCCATTGTAATAAGATGTGATGTATACGTGCTGTTCTTATTGACATGTTTATTGCGTTTCTTACGAACTTTTATCAGGTTCTTTATGTTTGACTTTTTTTTTTTTTAAAAGCTTTTCAGGGTATGTTTTGCGCCCCTCTAGACTCAGAATCGGTTGTTTCTACGGCAGACGCACGATTGTTGCACCCACTCTCTTGTGACAGACGCTCGGTTGTTGCACCCACTCGCTTGTGAGAGACACACATCTACGACAAACGAACAACGGAGGACAGACACCATGGGGCTTGAACTTCAGGCCTTTCACGTCGTCAGTTAGGAAAACACACGAAAACTGCAACCCTGACTATTGCATGACAGCATAGAGGTAACGATAACTAACGTTTATCAACAACTAAATAAGTACCTAACCTGTTGTGACGTTGTTTTGCTCTACGAGGGACTGAGAGGTCAACTAATTTGATGATTAAGACAAAGAAATATTTGAGACAAAGAAACATTTGAGACAAAGAAACATTTGAGATAAATAAACGTTTGAGATAAGGGAACATTTGAGACAAAGAAACATTTGTGATAAAGGAACATTTGAGATAAATAAAAATTTGAGATAAAGAAACATTTGAGACCAAGAAACATTTGAGACCAAGAAACATTTAAGATAAAGAAACATTTGAGACACAGAAACATTTCCAATACGAACATGACCACACCAGTCTCGGGGGTTCCGAGCAAGCCTTAAGTTATGCTTTTTATTCCCACTAATGTCAGCCTGTTCAGACTAAAGTAAAACTGGTGAAACCTAGTCAGCTAGCCACCCACGAACACAGTAATTTATTCATGGAAGTTTGTAGCTATAACCTACGCCTTAACCCTAACCGTACGTCGTGTTTCACTGTCGTATCCATACGACATGGGGAACTCTGTGCCACCACTTTCTAAGAGGAAATTTACTCGTTAATCCGATCCGTTCGCTTTGCATAGCACTGGTCGGTCAAAATGATTTTTTTTATAAAAGAAATACTGAAAGTTTCAAAGAGATCTTCGTACTAGAAGTATTCTAAAATGTAAAGAATACAACCCCGGGGGTACAAAATGACCCCAGGACGTACGGATAGGGTTACCAAAGAGTCTGATATGACAGGGGTTTTAAGTTTTTCAGAAACAGAGCCAAATATATAATGGGTCCCTCAACAAAAACTGTTTACCTTTGAATGTATACTTAGTAGTAGTGTAGTAACGAACCTACCTAATTAGTTGCGCTATCCTGTAGACACACACACAGACAAGTGAGGGTCGGAAAGACACCACACACAGACAAGTAGGGGTCGGACAGACACCACACACAGACAAGTGAGGGTCGGACAGACACCGTCACGTTTAAGATGCGGCATTATAGAGCCTCCTCCTCCTCGTCTGCTAAATTTGCACGCGTTTGCTTGCCACGTTTTTGAAGAATTTTCGTTTCGTTTCTCAATTCGTTCATGCTAATAATTTTATATATATATATATATATTATAATACTTGTCTTTTTTTACTCTTCCACACAACTACCTGTATTGCATTAGAAGGAATTA
>NW_004798477.1:2685-6468 GCF_000002075.1 Aplysia californica | reverse complement strand
GGGGGGCTCAACAACTTGTATGTCCACATAAAGACGCACATCTATTTCTATGTGAATGTTACGTTTAAAATGTTGTTTAATGTCACAAAATATGTAAATTTTCAGTTTTCAATGTCTCTCAAGCTATAGAAGTTACAAAATTTTGCCCGCCAATTCCGTTAACTATACCTCTGAAACCAGGCTTTGGCGTAGAATCCGCAAGGAAAACGCAAGAAAAGAAGACCAAAGATGACATGGAGGCGAGCGATACAAACGGAAATGGAAAAGGCGGGGACATCATGGAAACAGATAGAAAAGGACGCACAGGACAGGCTTCGCTGGAGAAATGTTGTCGATGGCCTGTGCTCCACTGGGAGTTAAAAAGGGCAAGAGAGAGATACCTCTGAAACCAGGCTGACACCAATTCTCCAATTGCAAATATTTCGACTTCTGTTCAAGATAGATAGGTGTTGGTGTTTGTTGGCCGGGGGGGGGGTCATAGAAAGTAAGGCAAACGAGTAAGCTTTCAGGTGATACCAACAACTCCACAAGCCCAAAAATTGACGAGCGCCTGATTACGCCACGTCGTGACAGGAGATCTATCCCAGGCGAGCGGCTTGGAGCGGGAGGTTGGAGGGTGCCACTGGATGAAAAGTCCTATAATATAGGCTATTTCTTTACTTTCCCTCTGATGTTTCTGTCTGTGTGGGTGGTTGGAGGGAGCCACTGGAAAGTTCTTAATATACTTCTTTACTTTCCCTCTGTTGTTTCTGTTTGTGTGGGTCGTTGGAGGGCGCCACTGGAAAGCTATTAATATACTTCTTTACTTTCCATCTGTTGTTTCCGTCTGTGTGGGTGGTTGGAGGGTGTCACTGGAAGGTCTTTAGTATACTTCTATACTTTCCCTCTGTTGTTTCTGTCTGTGTGTCTTACTTTTTGCAAGCACTAATAATGACAATGGTTGTGTCAACGTGTTTCTCTTTGATGAAACAAAAAGCAAACGAACGAACAAACAAACAAACAAACACACAAACAGACAATCACACGGTTTCCACCCTATCTGTCAAAACCAAATGGAGCTGAGAGGGACAGACCTACTATGTCCCAGCAGACAGACTGAGGTACTCGTTAAAAAAAAACACAACCCAAAACAACAGCAACAAAATCAACAACAGCAGCAACAACAACACAATTTAAAAAACAGAACAAAACTCCCGACACCGGAATCGAACTCATGGCGGGCAATTCTGTGAAAATGTCAACCAGAAGGTCAACGTTGAAATACTACTACGGTAAGTACGATACCAACAAAACGACAGTATGATTGTGGATATAGATCTACTTTTTCTAAAACAGAATTCCCATAAATTTACTGATTTGATAGAGATTAATCTTTTTTTTTTCACTTTGCTTTCCTCAAAACTAGACTGTTACAGTTTTAATCCGCCAGTATAGAAACACATATTATTTGAACATTCGCCTTTCCCATTTTTCCTTCTGTAAATTTTATTGACACAATATCAGCTCAAGTATTCCTCTTACAGCTATTTGAAGCTTAAAAAACTGGGAAATAATTATTTTGTTTGATTTTTATGAACTTTTCAGAACACTCTGATAGACATGTCAGTTCAGCACACAAATTTTCTTTAAAAAAGTGTTAGAAAATATAGTAAGGTTTATTTATATTTTTCTTTCAGTTGAACTTCATTCAAGATATTAATAATAGATCTACCCTAAATTATGCAATGCGAATTACATGTCTAGTTTGGATTACACCAGATGGTGACCTAAAGAAAGTCCCATCAGCATTTTTGTACCACCCACTCGACCTCCCCCCCCTCATTCCGTAAAAAAGAACCGCAACATAATGATAATAATAATAATAACAATAATAATGTTTAAGCCTATTTAAATCCATAAAGTATCCCGCTGACAGCACTGTAGGACGCCATTATAATATATATCAAAAGCAAAAACATCGAGAGTCGACGTAATGGCGTAAATGTAAGCAGGTAGATCTATCTATGTCAACACTTGCAATACGACGGAGCACGATATAACACAACATTGTACAGGTGAATATGTGAGGCGCGACGCTGTGAATTCAGGCGCTCGTCAATATTGGGGCAAGTAGAATTGTTGGTATCATTTTAAAGCTAGTCATTTGTCTTGCTTTTGACGAAAAAGAACCCACCCATTTACCACGAATAAAAGTCGCGATATTTGCGATTGAAGGAGGTGGGGGTCGCCTGGTTTCAGAGGTAAAGTTAGTGAGAAAATGGCCGCCAAAGATGAGTTATTTCCTTAACTTGAGAGTCCGTGGAAACTTTAAAATGTACATTTTTGTGCCGTTAATCATAGTTTTTCAGTAAAATCCTCACAAAAATGTAACATTTAAAGGGCACGAAAGGTGTTGAGCCAAAAAACGAAAATTCGATAAAAATTCACAAACCTGCGGAAAAAAAGCCAGTTTCTTCACTTTGATTATTTTGACGAGCGCCTGATTTCACCACGCTACCTCACATATCTTTCCACTCACTGCATCCACTGTTTTCTAGCACGTTTTAGTAAGCCAGACTAGACATGTGAGCGAGTACATCGCGAGACATAAATGTGGATGAATGCAGGAAGGAACAAATTCACCTGTTGAAGGTAGAACCGTCTCTGCTGGCTGCATCAATGCACAGAAATAGCGACATAAACATTATTTACCGTCAATAACGATCAAACAAAAAGTGGAAAGGCAGCCCCTGGGTTGGCCTCATAAAACTGTATAAGAAATCCGGATCGAAATAAAACACCAGAGTGCATAGACAAGTGATTGAAAGAACTAAAAGATCGTTTTTGTTTTGTTTTTTAAAATAATCTAAGAAGAGTAAGAGTTCACTCGAACTGAAGGAAGTTTTGTTTTAATGGGTTGTTGTTTTGTTTTTGATTAATTTTTTTTCGTTTTTTTGTTCGTTGAAACAATGGTTTCTTTGTGCTTCCTTTTTCTTTTTCTTTTTCTTTTTCTTTTTAATTTTTTGTTTCAGGATATCTTCAAACCGTTCACACTTTTCGTGTATAAAAGCTATTTCCGTGATGGGGAAGTGTGCAGACGGTACATGACTGTGTTGTCGTTTTTTATCTTTATCATTGTTGCTGTTGTTGTTGTTGTTGTTGTTGTTGCTCTATTTTCTGCTGATGTTGTTGCTAAAGATGATGATGATGATTTTACTTTGGTTTTTGTTCTTGTAATTTTCCCAGTATGAGTTTTTATTCTTGTTGAAGGAGAGTCCTCTGGTATCGTTTGACCTGTTATCATCCGGGACGTGATTGTAGATTTTAGTTACTGATGTTGTTTTCCTTACCATAATTTTACTAGTATCTGCCGGAAGCTGACAAAACGCCTTTTCCCATTTTGTCGCCAAATTCTTTTTATTTGCTAAATCGAAAGCCTTATCAGATACCCTTCTTGAGTTGGAAAAAAATTGAAACTGTGACTTAGTTTCTGAATAAATTAAAATTCAAATTTCGGAATGATTATTTTTAAAGACATGGAAGAACATCAAGAGGCTTGACTAGCCCAGGATAGAGAAAGGTGGAAAGTGTTTGTCCGTGGCCTATACACTGGTGCTGGGTGAGAAAGGCAATGATGATAATGATGATTTATAAATGGTTACGCTGACCAAATAAAAAACACCAAAAAAAATGCTGTTTCTCGAAACTGCAGTGAAGAAAAAAAAAGGCGCTGTGTCAGCTTACGTCATATGTGGTCTTCGTCAACGTTAATATTGTCGTTGTCGTCACGATTGTATATATATA
>NW_004798477.1:0-1049 GCF_000002075.1 Aplysia californica | reverse complement strand
AAATTTATCTTCTTTTTTTTTTTTTTACTTTCTTTTTTTGAAAAAAAATTTATTTATTCATTTTTGTTATAAAGAGTCTTTATTATCTGGGTTGTTGCGATGTCAATAATTATTTTTACTACAATGTCTATTATTACCTTGCTAAACGATTCTTTTCCGAGCTCCATGATTTGAATTTGAATGACCGGCCATACAATAATTTTATTGTGTCCTTGTTTTTTTTTGTTTTTTTTTTTTGTTCCAATACCGTACTTCTTTTTCAAAAAGCGTATTTTTGTAAGTTTCCAGACAAAGAAGAAGCCGTAGCTCTGTTGTACGTACGCGTTCTCACTGTTTCTTCTAGCCTCCAAACCTAGCGACTGCAATGCTAAATTAAAATGAATTTGTTTTACAAATGTCCACTGTGTCTTCTCAGATTCTTGTGTGTGGATACCAATAAATTGGCAAAAAGATATTATTAATCCGAATACAGGAAAAAGAGGCTAAAACAGCACCTGGACATGGATGGCTGGTGCCTCTATAAATAAATCATTGATGGTCTGGTCTGTGTGGATAGTTGGCGGATGCTCTGGTGTGGTTTGCTCCTTCTTTCCTATCAAACATGCATCTATTTTCCTGATCTCTCCTACTTCTTTTTTATGTTTGTTACTCTCTTGTAACACCTCTAATCTTCTGGCGCTCAAGTGACCTTATGCAGTTGCTAGCGCCGTAAAACTTCTACTAAAACAAACAAAACATAATAATATTGTCCTGATCTCTCTTACTTCTTTTCTGTGTTTGTTAGATCTACTCTCTTATATTACTTATAACACCTCTAATCTTCGGCACTTACATGACCTTATTGTGTTGCAAGAGCCGTAAAACTCTCACTAAAACTAAAAAGATTCTTGTGTCGTTTGTTTATTTCGATCTAGTGTTGTGAACCTGTTGTTTTCTTAAGCCCAATTGGCTCGATGACGTGGCTCGTCAAAATACATGAACTGAAATCGAACAAGGAAGCATTTTTTTTCTCCAGTTTGGCAATTTTGATCGAATTTTCTTCTTTTTTT